>NC_135055.1:13191818-13494848 GCF_051014685.1 Ptiloglossa arizonensis
CTTCGAGCCCAGTTTCGTGCAACTACCGAGACTCTTCTATATAAAAATTCATAGCCGTGTGTTTTATGACATTGCGTGCAAACGACGAGTGTTTTCTGTAGAACAAACGGAAAATTTTGGTCCAATCTGAATGCATCGATGTTACGAATCTTTGAATGTGGTAATAGTTACACACGAAAATGTATTTTCAAGTACTAGATTCCCAGTTTGGTTAATTGTACGATTAAAGAAGAGTTTCGACAGTAACTGTTGAATAATTGTTCGAAATTGCAGTTTGCGAAAATGCACTATTCATATAAGAAATCCTGCGTAACGAATCTATCGAACGATCTCGAAATATAAATTCCAGTTTCATAGAATTACTGTACAGGTATCTACTGCAGATGCATCGAGTGCAACGCATCGCTACACACGTATAATAAAATCGTCGATGAAATTTCACCAAAGTCCATTGACGTGCACCGAATATTCTGTTTACAGAATTCATCGCGACAAATACTTATTGCCATTTCTCCCGTTGAAGAACAGTGGACGCAATTCCAATAAAGCCAGCTGTGCCATTGTAATCTGTCACGTGCTGGAAGAATCCATATCCAATCGGAAGGCTCGTATTTACACAGGAAAGGCACGAGCGCTTCCTTCCTGTCATACGTACTTACACCAGCCCGTGTAAATCGATACACTTACTTTTAGACGGCCTTCGGACATATTCTTCTATTATGGAGTCGTAAATCGTCGTAGACTGTAATCGAGCTGCGTATCTTGGAAAAGAATCCGCGTAAATATTCGATGGTGGCCATGGAGAACACTCGATTCTCTACGTAAGACTGCGTTTTACGCTAAAATTACCAGAGCATTGTGTACTTTCCTAGCTGAATGAAACTTAAACGTTCTCAATCCCATACTTCTCTTTCATCGGAGCCAATGCCTCGGATACTTCGAGACGCTTCGATTATATAAATGTCGCGCGGAAAGAAACACGCGCAACAGGTCACCGGTTCGCTAGACTCGCCAGAATTATGTTCGTCGAGCAACTTTTATTTCCGTGAGATGAAATTAATCCGCTGGAATTTGAAATTTCACACCGAAAATTATTTCTTCGACCATCCGACATTGCGATGCATATTTCAATGGGGATGCAAGTTTGTCAAATTTCGGATGAAATTGGTTGGTTCTGTATATTTGTGATGTATTTGTGACATATTTGTGATACGTCGAATATATTCTTAATTTTCGACACGCATTTAATCGTATACGAGGGTTAGTGGAATTATTGCATTAAAATTCATTCAGATTAGGACAGACAGCGAGTTCCACTTGTTCGTTCCAACGAATAACGGAATTATTAATTTAACGGCAGAGTAATTTTTTAAAATTACTTTCTTTTTAAAATTGAGAAGAGGGTCAGCTCGAAGTTACGCTAAAATTAAGAGAGCATTATGTACTTTCCGAGCCGAATGAAACTTAAGCTTTTTCAATCCCGTACTTCTTTCATCGGAGCTAATACCTCGGATATTTCAAGAAGCTTTGATAAATTTTCAACAATTCCGAAAGTTCGTCGGAAAGGATTTCCCATTCGAGTGTCTTACAAAATAAATAATACCGAAACACCGAATGGTCTCCTATCGGTGTATTATCGACGCGCCTGGAATATCGATTTCGCGCAACAGTTTAAAATAAAATAAATAGACGCGGAGTAAATGGAAATTCGATCGAGCGTGTTACGTTATCCGACTCGATTTTCAAAACAACCCACCCGATAGCTTTGAAAATTAAAACGGGGTTCGTGGCCGGGGGAAAGTAATACTACTCGAGGGCGAGGCCTACGAGAGACCCGTTGTACGTAGCCGACAGTTGTAGAATGTAGAAGAAAGGACCGGAGAAAGCAAGCGAGCCTGTTCAACGATGGAAATTGAATTTCTCAGCTTCCACTTCGACCTCCTTGGTCGTTTCGTCCGTTTCTATTTGCATCGCACCGTTCTGCCTCCAGCTTGTATGCATCGCAGTACACACGCGCCGAGTAACGTTTACTCCGAACGACAGGGTGTCCTACGATACAAGAGAAACGGAGAGAAAAGGAAATGCGGTACGATCGAGGCGAATAGCGAACGGTGCAAGGAAGTGTACAGAACAGCCACTAGTTTCGATACTTGGAATACGAATCAGCCCTGTTGCGCCCTAGATTGCACCCTTCCGCTCGATGCTCTTTCCATTCTACTCCGGCTACGACCTCGAAGAAGGCTGTACGTGTCCCAAACGATCATCGAGGACAAAATATACGGTGAATTGGATGGTGAATGTTGCATACCGGAACGGAATATTCTATGGGCACGTATCGAACGAAAGTTACGACTATTATCTTCCTTTTCGAAATTGGAAATCGATATTCGCCTTTGATTACCATTACACTTGTAATTTGATTGCTCTTATCGATCGGTTTAACGCATTAGGTAGGAAATATTGTTTTTTCTTCACACGATATTCTAATGAATCTTAATACCGGTGAAAAAATATTTCCCTGAATGTTCTAGAAGTAGGACATTCACCATTAAAGATACAAAAATATATCGCACAAAGGTTGAACATTTTTTCAGATCCAACCGAACGGAGAGGTGGTTTCGAAAATGATTTCTTTTGCAGAATAACCCTGCACTTATATATACACATATTTTTCTATACTGTATTGTTTGAAAGTATACAAATATTCTAGTTATTAACCGTATCTTAATAAACTCGAACGTTAGTATCGACTGTCTTTGCTTTTACTTTTTACTGTACATCGATTTCGCGTCAGGAACGTGTACAATAGCTATCGATAGGTGGAATGTTAGTCCAATGGTATGTGCAGAGAAGTTGTGAGGTATCATACGGTAATCGATAAAGGCAATAATGGACGTCTGGCCGAAGATTATGTTAAACCTCTTTGAAGGATGCACGTACACAATACGTATGTACTTGGTTTGGGGATATCGACGAGCACATAAATACTCACCGAGTACGCTTTTGTTCTACCACGTGTCCATCTACACGGTACTCCATTTATTTGTACACATTGGAATTAAAATTGTCGAAGTTTAGAGAAAGTTTGTAAAAAACTATTGCAACGATAGACGACACAGTCGTCTTGTATCGTCTATAAGAAACTCGAAACGAGATTCTCTTACACGTGCTACTATAAATTTCAACCCAATGTTATTCTATGCTTTCCTCGCGAAATTTGAGGAACAAACTCAAGATAGACGCAGTTTACAAACTTATTTACTACTCTTGTTTTCACGAACTACATACAACTCTGTACGTAAGTTACTAACGAGCTTTGTTCTACACGCGTAATTATCGACGTGTATTTACCAGAAACCCTACTTATTCAGATGTTTGCAAATTGAAGTTATACGTACAAACTAGACAAGATAGCTTCATTGGCAACTACTCTAAGGGAACGAGTGTTTGAAACAGAAGTTGCGACTACTGACGGGAGCCTCCGCCATACATACTTGATGAATGTATTTAGTTCACTGTACGTGAGTAATTGTGTTCCATTGACTGCGGCTTTTCCATTTAATCGAACATTGCTAGGGACTGTCTCCTATCGGTGATTTCCTACGAAGGTGTGGAACCGTTTGGTAAATACACTCTGTCGCGTGGGAGATGAATTCAATGCTGCTTTGCAACGAAAGAAATTTGTCTAATACCTGCATACCTTGTGGAAATAAAAAAAATAAAAAACTAGTAATAGAGTAGTCCACCGCCTTATCAGAATTTTAATTTCTATATTACGTTAGCAAATTTTCATCCCCCTGCCTAACACCATTTATTCTGATCTCTACTTACATTGTATGTAGATTGTGGAAGGATTCTTGCAAATCATAAAGACTAATAATAGAGTACTTTATTAGGATTTTAATTTCTATATCGCGTTAGCAAATTTTCAACTCCTTCCGAAATTACTCCGTAAATTTATTTACGAAAATAGAGAAAGTGTTTCGTTTTCTCCAGATTCATAGTGTACTGTTCGAGTATCGTAGAGGGTGTAAAAGAAATAAAGCTAAAATAAATTCATTTAAGAAAATAGAGAAAGTATTTTGTTTTCTCCAGATTCATAGTGTACCGTTCGAGTATCGTAGAGGGTGTAGCCCGCGGAAGATGAGTTCACCGCGGAGGACTCACGCGTGCGAGGTTCGTTATTTCCATTGAAAGGGTTAATCGCGTGGAGAAAAAATCGCGGAATTTTCTCGGGGGATCACCGGCACATAGACTCGTATGTTCAGTAGGAACTCCGACACTTCCTACACGGAAGCGTAAAAACTGGCCAGCAACGCCACGTGTTCCCGCGGTGTAACCTTTTTACGCCACATCGGGCTGAATCACCGCGGACCAGCGTGCGTGTGCGTTGCGCGTGTGAAGCTGACACGCGGCAGGAAGCGTGATGCGTAAAGACGAGTTCACGCGCCCTAGCTCGTGTCACGAGCTTACGGTTTTTTGCGTCCCTGAATCTGCCCCCGGTTACAAGATATCGTCTTTCGTTCGACCGAACCGGCTTTCATTCACCCGTCACGTAAACCGGTATTTTTAAAATTATCTACACGCGTATGGTAATATATTTTTATTACGACCGGCGACATTATGCTCCGTGACGTTAATGAGACCGTAAAGTGACCAATTTGTGTCGAATCTTTCTCGTTGTCGAGTCTCGTGCGCACTATAATCCGATACGTTACTACTTCTAACGTGTTATTCGGGTTGCGAACGGACCATAAATACAAACATCAGAGGGTGATAAAACTCCTCGAACGGAACGAAAAATCTTCGGGAACGTCTGTCTGGGAGCTAACAACTTCAACGATATCGATCTTTCTAATTTTAATTTAAGAGTAACCGATATATCGAGAATCGAGGTTGTCAAAAAATAGACGACTCGAGAAATGGCATATCCTGCCATTTCGATCCGCGTTTGAATATCACCATTTATATTTAACCGAAATTTATTTCATAAATTGAACCCAAGCGATTCGTATCGATTGGAACGTCTGAAGTACGTTCTCGTACTTGATTTAGATCCACGACTTAATTGCAATGTAACGTATGCAAGTGTTAATATTTCCTCGTTCGCGGGTCTCCCCGGGATTCCCCGTGTCATCGACACGATTTCTGACTATATTCTCGGAACAAAAACTTGGTCTTAGAAATATTTACCAAAGCGATGATTAATTCCCGTGTCTTATGTACTCCAGTTACCAGTGTAAACTAAGCCACTCTCCGAGCTACCAAGTCAATATTTAATTATCGTGTACAACATGTGTCGAGCAACGCCGACTGAAATATCGTATTAGAAAAAAGCCGCACACTAATCTCAACGCGTGCTACGCGACTCCCGTTCGTTGTTCGGATTCGAAGCCGTAAAAAATCTTCTAAACAGCTATCCAACGTTTCCCTCGAGATGCCTGTTTTCAATTGTTACGTCGCGAAGAATCTAAAATTACCATTCGTCGCTTAGCTGAGTAATATATTCCGTCTTTTCAAGTGTCTTCGAAATTCGAATATTCGTTCGAATGAAAATAATCGACGAATCGACGATATTTATTTATTTACCGTTCGAATATCTCTGTCTTCCCTTCTTTATCCGGACAACGAATCGTACCGATCGCGTTTCGAAATTTTCAACTTTCCCAAAACAGAGGGTTTCGATTGGCTCGAACTTCTACTCTCGTTCGTGGAACGATGCTAATCTATCGATACACGTCCTTGGTCACCGAAAAAAACGCCATCGAGCCGCGCAGTTGGGACGAGCGATTCGGGACGAGAACCAACAGCGTAATCGTTGGTAACAACACGCCATTAACGAATCGAAAGGAACGCTTCGATCGACGGGCAACGAGCCCCGTTCGCCGATTAAATTGCACGCCCGACAAATGGCCGAACGTTTCGGGATCATTAGACAAACGTTCAGGGACGTTATTAATGTCGACGTCGGTACGTCGTGGAATGAATCGTCCATCTCGTTCATCGAGAATCGTCCCTCCTCGTTTTTCCGCCGTGAAAAACGTTCTCGACTGTGGCCCGAGCTATCGATCGCTAGCTCCATTCCAATTTCAACGTTACACGATTCCGCGATCTGCATCCTGGCGGGGATGAATCTTGCTTAAACGGACTGGGACCTGGTAGACGAACTATTAGCAATCGTTAAGGAAGAACAGAGCCTGGCCTGGGTCCGATGAAAGAAATCCATCAACGCGTCGAGTAACTTTTTCCTAATACCGATCGATGCGGTTTGATTTCCACGCGAGGTTGTAATAAGTTTTATCGTTCGTTAAGAAAACGAGCTATCAGGTTCGTCGTTTTATTTTTTTGAAAATGGTACTACTGTTTGACGAACGTGTGTAAAGTTTCGTGTAAATCTGTCGACTCGATCGTATATTTACAGTTGTTCAAACGTTGAAGTGTCATAGTATCTATTTTACAATGGAAAGAACGACGAAACTTATCTTAAGTTTTGCTATATGGAAAGCTTGTTATAAAAATATCGGGTTATGGGAGAATTATTGTAATTCTTTCGTTTGCAGTGTTTTCGGAGTAGCGTTTGAAGAGGACCGAGTGTATTTCTTTGGAAAATATGAAATGTATATCCGTTACTATTTTTATTATTATTATTAACACGCACAGTTCGCAATGTACAAGCGCAATGTACAATGTACCACTGAAACTGGAGAATATTTTATCGATTTTCATAGCAACAAATACTTCATCTTTTCCAAACGATACGCATTATTATTTCTGTGTTGCGCGTACACGTTTTGCAGTTTTAGAAAAGCTTCCAGTTTAAACGTACGGCCAATATTAGTCGAGTCGAAACTGTTCTGACCCACATGTGCATCAGTGGCCTGTGAACGCGTTAAACGTCTTTATTACGTATATATGGAAGTACATAGAGCAATCTTCGCTTTCGGGTGACACGATCGTTACCTCCAATTCGCTTGAAAACGGGTTAGGTAATAATTTTTATCCCGAGTCGAGACCGATAAACCGAGATTACTCGTATAAGATAAATGCGAATAGGAAAGGACGATTCGAGCTCTTGAATCCGAGGTTAATATTCGTGCTTGAAAGCGGGAATCACCGTACACGAATATACGTAAAGGTAATATATAAAGAGAATATATAAGTAAAGAATATTCATAAAGATAATATATAAATATAGAATATTCATACGGATGATATACAAGTAGAAAATATATAAATAGAGAACATATACAAAGATAAAGTACAAGTAGTGTACATATGTGTGAAACACATCTCTGAATGAATTAATCGATATGTAACCTCGCTAACGCATTTGTTACATTTATCGCCGTTAAATTACTACTCGGTCGATCATTTGAATAATTTTTCAACGACGCAAGTTTTCGGTGGTAAATGCGACGCGGGACGTAAAATCTATCCGAGAGAATGGCACTTATTCCGATTAAAGATCGGAAAATGCTCGTTTGAGAATCGAAAACGAACCGCAATCGATAGCTCGTTTCTCATACGACGAACACGATTCTAAATCGTGCTTTAATTTCGTAACAGTTTCTCCAGCCTGGAACTTTTCTATTTCCGAGCGTGTAAATGGAATATCCAATCACAGTTGAACGTAACGCGGTGTCTCGACGAATGCAATTTCCATTCCTCGCGGTTGTGTAAAGCTTTCGTACCGATAAATCGCTTCGTTTGCGTAATTTTATAATCTTGGCTGCATTTAAATATCCTAGTACCCCGCTCTAATAACGAGCGGTTCGTTTGTTCCCCATTACGATTCTTAGTTACGCATAAACGAATTTAATTCGTTCGTAGCGTACACCAATAAGTACGCACAACATGTACGAAACTATACTTTGGAGTATACTTCGTAAATTGATATAGGTAATAACATTAACGTTTCGTTCCGCATAAATGCATACCTTCGGTGCACACCGCGAACGCATAATATCCCCGGTCTTTGTTACCGATAAAATTATAATTATCCCGAAATAACGCGTGTCTGTACGATCACCGTAGACAAACATCGGGAAACGTATGCAAATACGAAAAATAGGTCTCGTATGATGTTTTCGTTCTCGTTTGATTACCAATTAACAGCGTCTGTTGTTAAATAGTATCGATCACGGAAATAAGAAGATTCGTGTATTCCCGAACTACCGGTATAATTCCGCCTCATCGACGATTACGTTCCATTTCGTCGATAGCATTGCTCGCTGCTTCCGATACGTTCCAACGGGTCTGCGTGTTCCATTGAAACTGCTGTAATTAGCAAATTTCGTGAGTAATCAAATCCGATCGAACCGCGGACTTAATTGCGCTCGGAACTGTGCTTTTTCGATAGCCCTCGTCGTTGCGTGGCTTTTTTTCCCCTCTTTTTCTTCCGGGAGAAGAGAAAGCGCTCGTTAAAGCATCGCGGAACACTTCGAGTATGGGTCTCGTAGTTGAAAGAGAATCCCGGAAAAAAAAAGAAGGAAGAAGAGGGGTGGGGGTGGGGGTGGGGGCTCTTCTCGAGACCTTGCCAGAGCGATACGAAAGGGAGGCGTCGAAATGAATAGCGTCGTTTCCCTCGGGATTAAGATCGTGTCCTACTCCAGGATTCGGGCGAAGTTCTCAACAGTAACCAGGCTTCGCAAAAAAATATTCTCCGAGCGAATATTAAAGCCAGCTCCGAGCGTTTATTCAGCGAAGTCTTCGGGAATGTCTTCCGGACTTTTTGGCGAACGTTGCCCGCCATTGAAGCGGGAAACAAAACGGGAAAACTTAACCTAAAAATCCGAAGAAGAGGGGAATCATGCGCGACTCTATCGTCCGGGTTTCCTTTCTCTCTTTGTCAGGGGGAAACCAAGGATCCCGGATGGTATTTAAAGACTGTGGGTCCAAAGTTTCGACGAGAATTCATCGCTCTGATATACCAACCCCTCGTTAAAACGTCGCGTTTGTACCCCGATAAAACGTACCGGGTCGTTCTCGCTATTGTTCGCGTTCCGCTCGAGCATCGTGTACGAATTTAATAGACCGATTGAACGAATTTCAAAGATACAAACGTTCACGTTTCTCGAGCTAGCTCCGCGAGAGTATTGTCAATGGATCGGCGAGATTCTTCGGATGAAAATGAGACCGAACTCGACCGTGTTCGGAGTATTTTTAATTACGTTCAATTGAAAGTGTATTTTTTTCAGAAATTGCATACCTAACGTACAAAGGTATGAAAGAATTATTATGAACCACGAAAGAAATTATTAACCGTGCAGTGAAACAATAAAAAAGCCATTGCGTTTTTCAAAGACACAAATCCGTTAAATGAACTCTAATAAACGGAACCAGACTCTAACAATCGTAATCGGTTGACGGATGCAATGTTAACATCTATCCACCGTCTTGGTTCGAACAATCGTTGAACTTGAAATCCTTCCACGAAAGTGGCTGTGACTTTCTCGTGTTCTTTGAATTTTCAATTATTCCGAGAACGGGTGGTCGCAGAATTGGCGGAAAGAATAACATTTTTCGAGGCTCTTTTTTTCGGCGACACCGAGTTAATTTATCCACGATTCGAAAGGTGCCTTTCCCACGACGTTTCCTGATAATCAGATACCTGGTGCGAGTTCCGTTCTCTCGAAGCTACGTGACCCACCGGCGAGTGTCTGTCGGGGTGGTTCTGAAGAGATTCATGAATTATGTAGACAGATCAGCGTGTGGGAGGAGTCTCTACACGCCGGTTGCACGATCACCAGCCGAACGCTTCTGGACTGTTGGCAGAATGTTGTTTACCGGCTATGGATTTGATGGATGAATCTACGCCGCTCGAAAGGGGGTGACACTCTATCCACTTTATCAAGCCGGCATAGTCGTCGTGTCGTCGTCATTCACCGAGCTTTTCGTATTATTCGCGATTGGGTCGCGTATTTGCGTACGCGCTCTTCGAAGAACGCCATTAGGAGTGATCGATCGTCTTCGCAATCGAACTGGATGGATTAAAGACGGAACAATTTCTATTTAGTTTTCCATGATTTTTAAGCGTATTACAAACCGCTATTGCACGAGTATCGATACGAATTCGACCGATTGAAACAACTGGCAGAAAGTAACGAAACAATTATGTATATCTACGAACTAATCGTTTTGGATACGGTTTGTTATTTTCCATTTACTCTTCTACGATTTACACGTATATTGCGAAACGTGTTGCACATTGTGCAAGTATTGGCATAAATTTAACCGATTGATAAAACTCGTAAGAAGTAACGAAAAAATTACGTACGTATATCCGTACACTCAACGGTTTGAATTAAGTTCAAGTAATTATTCTGCGTTTAATTTAATTTATTTTTGCAGAGGTATTGATGTAAATTTAACCGGTTAATAAAACTCGCAATGAGCAACGAAAAAGGCGCGTGCATTCGTAAACCGATCGTTTCAGAGATTTGATATTTATTCGTTTCTAAGCCGAGCTTTGTATAATTAGAGATCATAAGACTGATCAATGTCTCGGAAGGTCAGAGTATCGATAGTCCTTGGAACAAATGTCTCGTTATGGATTATTTTTTCACATTTTCCGCTGCACATTTATTTCGAATATCGATGTCGACTGCATTGATTGTCCTTGAATTTTCTTAGGCTATGTGTTAATTCAGAATGTCTGTTTATACTTTTTCAAATATGGACACGAACAACGAGCATGAAAACTTTGATGCATGACTCATTCTGCAGTGTACAATCCTACAAAGAAACGTGCAATGGTACTTCCTTGTACCTTTTCGTAAATTTGATTCATCGTTTCTGTTTATACTCACATTTCTGAACAAAATTGTATACAGTTCGTGCTTGAAAAATATTAACATAATCGAGAACAAAGTGCGTTACGAATTTCTATCGTTCGAATTCTATTCGACGAAGAATATTCAATTCGTATTTCACATTCGAAATGTGAACGCGATTAATTTTTTTTAATTTTTCACGTTTCGACGACTGCTTGCGCTGCTTCGTATTAAGCAGTTCAAGAAACGGAACCATAAATACGGGAAACGTAGCCACCGATATCTTCTTCGTTATACATCATCGTTTTTGAACGCTCGTGTCCGATCGATCCAGAAATATTTTCAAAAGTTGCATTTCCGAGTGTGCAGTTCCGGTTTAAAGATATATCTACCCGGGCTTGACAAATTCGCAAAGGCGAGCAGAGGCATCGCGTAGTTTTGATAAATGGTGGAATCTCGGCCGAATAATGGAATGAACTATGTGTATAAATTGCGCGTGACTAATACATGCCTCGTTCGGTTACAATTCAACGCAAGCACAGCGTGGAATATTGCACTGATTATGATTAACATCGATATCGCGCTGTTAAATATAGTACACGCGTGACAGACGCAATTTATACTTCTATTATGCGAAATCATTCATGGGCGCTAGTTATAAATCCTTGCGAAAGACTTGGACAGAATTTTAACGAATAAATCATCTGAAATGATTCCGTGTCGCATCATTCTGTATCGAATCAATATTTCATTATTAATTCGATGCAGCGTTTGATATCGCGAATTATATATTTTAGAATCTCTAACGAATTCAACGTCTCTGTCATCGAGAGGGTGGATGAAAAAATGATACAGGAACGTTTGAAACAAAAATGAATTATACAGCGTTATTAATCTAGTGACGCAACTTGCTAAAATTTTAAATGCACACTGCGAACGCTACGAAGATCTAAAGGATCGAATATAAATTTTTGAATCGGGTCACACTTGTACGAAACGTGAGAAAAATTGCAAAAGTGAATACAAGTGAGGAAATTCGAATGGAAAACGTAAATGAAGAAAGATATTTGAAAAAGAGTATTTTATTATCGGTTTCCAAGCTCTTACGAGTGCGTATAATAATTTTTTTTTTAATGCTCGGTAGTGTATAGATTTTCTTTTCGAAGTTTCGCTTTATCCAGTTATCTCGAATTAAAAATTTCAACGTCTGTACCATTTTTTTTTTTTTCAAAGACCCTCGATTATGCGTGCGTTTCGTTAAAGGATACTCGGCACTGCGACAGAGGAAAAAAGAAACGCAGTGCTCCGAAACAATAATGTTCGAATATTTTTCAATATTTCTGTCACGCTATTCTGTATAGAATATTGGGTTTGGGTAAATTTAGTAATATGCAAGGTGTTACGAAACTATCTTGGCTGCAGGGAAATCCAATATCTTGCTTGTCGTCTACCGCCAACAATTTGGAAAGGAAAAACGGAGCTAACCATCGTCTCTGGACCAAGAAATAAATTCGAAGTCGAAGCAGTTAGCCACATTGCGAATAGCAACGTTTGAACAACAATCGAAGAAACGTGATCTCTGTGTTCCAAACAGTGGCCCCGAGCTTCCGATTCTGCAATCTGGAAAAAATTATAAATAACGAAACGGGAACACTACTACCAGAAACTGAAACGAGCTTTGAGACATGTACGGGAAACCCACACCGAACTACTGAAAAAAAACAAAAAACAAACACATCGGAATTTACATTACACGACTCTGGAAAGAACGTTAAAGTAATATCGAAAAATTTGTTGGGTCATGTTTGTTCCAAGTCGTAAAATTTTTCACGATCCAAGCATTCCACTCTACTTTGACAGACTAATTCGATGAATTTATTATCCTGAGCCACAATTTTTCAAACTACTTGTAAAATTGGAACAACCTAGCCAGCTACGAGATTTACAAACGAAATGTTACATTTTCTGTTTCTACGAGTCCTGAATGAATTAAAGGTTGTATATAAAAAATTCCTTTTCACGTTGTACCGCACTGTTTTTTCTTCGTATCGTTTCCAAAGAGATCAATAACAGATTTGAACAACTTTCCCTCGTAACAATTTATCCACAAGTGCTTCGCCAAAAATTACACTACTGTCGATTAATGTTCGTAGAATAAGATAAAATTTCCGAAAGAGTACTTACACCGAGGTCAAAGTTTTCCCATTTCTTTCGCATCTAATCAGCTGTTATCTCTCCAAACAGTCTTTCCGCGACTAACTTTATTTTGTTTTTACAGATCTGGTAAAAGCTTCCCTACTGTTTTCCAGTCAGTTCCATAAACTCCTAACGCTCGTTCCTATAGATTATCTACATCAAATACAATTATGGCGATTGCAGTTTCTCGGTACAATCTTGTAAAGTATGAAGAAAGTTCGCTGTCGTTGAGGAAGTTCCGTACAATCGAACGTAAGAAATATTAAGATAAACAGAAGACAGGGGCGCGAATCGCGTAATTTTCAACGAAATGGCGGGAATTGGTAAATTCTCGGTCTGGTCTCGTATCGATCTCACTTCCGTCCCTTCTCTTCTCATCTCTACTCTTTTGTGCGAGCTCTCTCTGCTCGGCAAACCCTCGAGGAGTCTTGGCAGCGAGGAAACGCTTTCCATGATTTTCCACGCTCGGTGTGACGTCACATCCGCTGGTTCGTCGCCCACCGAAAACAACATCGTGTGTTGGTCTCTTGTGTTTTTGAAAAGCACACGTATCAGATGGCTGACAGAAGCTGAAATTGCTCAGTTTCTGGCTGGAAATTGGTACGTTACATTTTTGGAACGGGATGATTGCATCCGGTGCGATGATTTCGACCGCGACAATTTTTTCTCGCCTAATCCGTGGCTCTTTTCAGGGAACGATTGGTAAAATACGAGACTGCGATAATTACTCCCGACATTTTAGCCGATATTGTTGCGACGTTAATTTATGACACATTGCTGGAATTGTATTTCCGAAGTAGAGAACCGATATTTCGAATCGATATCAGTCTCGTGATACGAATAATTCAGAATACATTAGAATTTGTACTTTTCGTGTAAAGAATTTGAATAGAATACTTTAATTTTGCGAAGGAATTGGCCTTTTTCGTTGAAAGATCTTTCCAAGAATATTCACTCCAAGTAGGATTACAAGTTTTATTTCTACTATAATTTAATCTACTCGAATTTATTAATTTGAATAATATCGATCAGCGTTGCACTTTTGGCATCATTTGAACGCAAAATTGTAGGTTACATTGGAAATCAAAGATATCCTTAATATCCGTAAAATTAAAATAAAATTTTCATCTGTTTACACCATTGTGCCAATTAACAATTTAATCATTTATATTTATATAACAGTTTGTTACCGAAGTAATTAAGAAAACGTGGAATAATTTCAAAAACTGTCCCTAATAATTTAGCAAAATTTCACAAACTTAACGTTTCGAATTGTTCGATTATTCGGAGTAACTAATATTTGTGGATTTTAAAAGATACAAATATATTGCAATTCGTTACCGATGAAAATAATGTCGATTCAACGAGGATTTATTTAATCATCGTAAAATTTATACCCGGTACAGCCGTTCCCATTTAGAAAATCGAAACTCCACAATAATGTTTTACAACGAAGAATGTAAATTTAATCGAACAAATTGCCGTGCAAATAAATGACCGTTACGAGTAAATTTTATTTCACATCGCAATAAAGCTATTGACATAATAACGAATACATTGTGTAAATTGGATAACGCGTTTCGTACAGATTTACATATCCACAACACCGCGTAGGCATTATTTTCACGATTATACCACGATAACAATTTTTCGAACGCAACGTTACCAAAAAATGCGAAATATCCATTTCGTACCGAGAGATTCTTTATCCGCCTACATGACAGCGGCGATTGAACCGATCACAACAAATTAATTAGCAGCCCCGATCGCGCGCCGGGCTTTTAATTAACGACAATAATTAACTGCTTTTAGGTCAGCGCGTATAAATTGAGACAAACCAGTTTTATGGACGTGACGGCCGAATATTACGAAACCAAAATAGAGATAGCCGATCGTAAATCTCGCGCTAACCGGTCGTTTCAATAGAAATAATTCATGCACAGCCCGAATCGAATCAAATTCGTTGCATAAAATGCACATAATTTCCGTAGTAAAATATCCGTGAAACGACTTCACCGGAACATTTAATAATTGTCGCCTAATTACGTGAAATTCCACGTTGCGGCTCGATCTTTCGTTCTGTGCCATCTTCAAACTCTCCCCATTTTACGCGAATCATCGTTTCATCATCTATCGTGAACCAGTGTTTTATAACCTCTACTCCGCGTAGAACGAATTCTTTGAAAATCGAAAACAAAGTAGATTCCCTCCCGTAAAATCGTCCGCATCATCGACGAATCATCTCCCGTAACTTTCTAACCAGGTGCTCGCGATTCCGCGAATGGTCTCCCCGTCTTCGATTTCAATTCTCAACGAAGACAATAACGCAAGATAAAATCTAGACTGCGCTGCCATAACCAGGTTCTTGGTACGAAGATAATCGATCGCGAAGATGAGTCATGCTCTCCTGCGGGAAATTTCAAAGGGATGCAGCTGATGGGGGTTGCTAGAAACGAGACAGGGAGGGAGGGACAGAGAGAGAGAGAGAAAGAGATACAAGAACGAGAGTGAGAAAGAGAGACAAGAACGAGAGACAGGAGCAAGTGACGTGGAACATCTCAAGGTTAGCTCGAGTGAGGCGGCACATTCTAAGAACAGCTTCCCACCTCGTTAACAATTAACCCCTGTTGTATCGATGCCTTTGGAGCCATTGTAACACGACTCGCATATTCACCGAAAAAATCGTCTCGCCCCACAGCTGTAGGCTACAAGCGTGAGGTGACACAGCACGGAAAATTTCATTGCTCGTCGATACTGTTCTCTTCGATTATCGCGATAGAATAATCCATTGCGACGATTATTTATTTTCATCGCCGGAAGGAATCGTAGTTGAATTCCACGCCTCTCTTGGGCGTTTCGAGAATTCTTTTATTACACAATTGATAGTTACAAACGGAAAAAAAACTATTTCGAGTCAACAATCATCGAACGATAATTATTCGTAAAAAGAAAAACAGTCAATGCGCGAGGTATTTGCAGTGGTTAGTGAAGTCGATGGAAATAAGATGTTGGTTGTTATACGGTGACGTTTCTCAAAGTGTAGATACATTATGGAGTAACCCCTCGTTAAAACGTGCACTTTCCGGTCCACTCGAAACGTTTTAAGGAGGGATCATGGCAAATTTGTTCTTGGAATCGACCTTTCGTATCTCGTGCTAATACCCAGCCACGTGCTAACCGTACGACGCAGAGGGTGAACGAGATACAACGGGAGTGAGAGAGAGAGCAACCCTGTCTCGTGTTACAGGCGCTCGATTGACGAGTCACAAAGCGATACTCCGAGCGCATCTGTGTGACAGCTCCTAATGCGATCCAAAAAGACTTTGATATTTCTTTTTGTGTCTTCGTGACAGTATTGGATCGACGAGATTTTGTCGATGACAACGAGACCGAACACAACCGTGCTCGAGCTATTGTTTCCTATATAGCGAAGGAATCGTTTCTGAACGACTTCTAACATCGTACAACGAATACAAGATCACTTTAACCCAACTTGTTTTTAATCGAACACAAGTTTTCTCGAAAGAGGCAAAACCTACAGAAATACCTCAAGTTTTCGTCAAATATACCTAAATTCGAAAAGAAAAATTTTATACACATATTCACTTATACTAAAATAAAGTAAAAGTATATACAAAATTTTATCCACAATTTTTCCTCGAAACTTACGTACAATGGAAATTCTATGCATTTTGTCGTACAATTAAAAATACTTCGAATAATGGTGTACGATCTTATTTTTTATGAAAATACTCCATCGGTCCATAAATAATACTCCCACGAAGATACAATGAGAAACTCGCCGTTTAGATATAAATCGAGGGAGAAACTCGACGTTTTAACGAGGAAGTACTATAGTATATACGAAACTGGCCAACTGTACGTAGCGTACCCATTACACGCAAACGAATCATTCACCGATCGAATCTAACGTCTGAACGATCTACGTTGCATCGTCGAAATCTCTCGACTCGGAGATTCAAGTGAAATTAAAACACACGAGGGAGAAACGAGAACTCGGATGCAGGTGTTCCGGTGATGATTTCCGGGAAGAACTCGAGGTAGCCGGAAGGCATCTTCGAGTGTGCTCCGGCTCGTTTCCAGGCCGCGTTTTCGTTTCTTCCCCATTAATCGACGCTCGTTACTCGTTTTCGGACCAATTATAACACCGTTCGGCTCCGCGTATGCTCATCGACGATAACTTCCTCTCGAAGTGAGAGTCGAGTGTCTCCTCGATTATCCGTAAATGAAGCTGTACCGTAGCACGGATAACGCCGCCACTCGTCCTACGCAGCGTCCGTTAATGGGGTTCCAGCATTCCGCGATTATGCGCGCCACTCCGTAGAGGAATTAACAATTTATTCCCAGCTCGTAAATTGACCTGTCCCGGCGATATAACGAGCTTTGCTGAATTGCGCTCATACGGCGTTTAATTTTATTGGATTTACTGCACGAATGTACACACTTAACGCGCACGCCGGCTTTGGTTGCGTTCCGTACGATGTGATTCACATCGCGAAAATGACACTTAACACGTCCCGTGCCGCGTGGGTCAACGATGTTCCACGGATAGACTTTCCATTTGGACCAGTGTTTTCCAAAGCGGGGGGTCCGATCCCCACAGGGGGCGCGATTACGAGCCAACCAGGCCGCGAGGGAACATTTTTTAACGCAGAAAAATATGGATGAATTGAACCTCTCTTTCTAATAACGCATCCATCATCGAAGATTAACTACTCCGAGATCTCTCGTGTAACATTTTGTATATACGACTCGTCTCGTTTGATAAATATTCTAGAACGGAACATTCCACGGATACGTTAATCGAATTGGAAAGAATCGTGTAAATGTGTTCTTCGAGTAGTTAAAAATTGTGCAAGTGTGTTCTTCGAGTAATAAAAAATGGTGTAAATACGTTACTTGGATTTTTACCATTTTTCTTTCGCGTCACATTATTTCGTGTGTGAACATTGTGTGAAATATTTTGTGCAATTTATAGTGTAGTGAGTATCATTTATTGGCGCAAGAGTTTTCGATGTATTCGATTCGGTTCTCTTTAAGTAACTATACTCGATAAGTGAGAGATTCAGTCGGTCGAGCTCGATCGATTGAAACGAGTCTAATAAGAATTTTTTGTTTCTAATATCAGCCACGGAAGTTTTACTTTTTTTCAAGGGGACAGCTTCTACACAGTTTGGAAACTAATTTTGCTAATTTTACTATACAGTGAAATATTGTGAAGTAACAGACTATACCATTCATGGATAATTAATATATCTAACGTAAATACATCGTGACTCATCTATGAACCATGCGGCATAGAGATCTCTTTCTACTTACGATAGCAACATTGGTGGCGTACAGCTATTGAACGGCATGATAAATCCTACGAAGGCCGTGATTTATCGTCTACAATTACAATAACGGAAAGAAAGCGTAACGGACCAAAAGAGAAACAAGACAATCTAACGATCGGAGTATTGTAGCGGATGTTCAATCTTCGCGTTAACCCAGACACGTCACTGTGAGAATTTATCTTTAAGATAAACGATTGAGCGCCAATTAAAAATGAAACCCCTTCGGAGTAAAAATTATCCTTTTGACGAGTTGTCGTCATTCGCGTTTCAATTATTTCAGTACGTAGGAATCGCGTTAGGTAAAATATTTGGTTCCTTTTAAGGGAATAAACAAAAATCTTATCAATTATTAGACGAGTTCGGTAATTTTAAAACGATCAAAACGAAAAGTACAAGAAATCACTATAACTGACAAAAATATTAAACAGTTTACAAATTAAGGTACAAAAAACTATACTATAAATGTAAGAACGTACTGTGGCGATTACTTAAAAAAAACCTAATGTACGTGTAATATGTTTCAACGTAATACGTCACAATATGTTTTGTTAATTATAAATTTGAAGAACTGAATTTATACGTTACACCTTTTACTCGATAATAATTTATGAGTATTATACGACATATATTGCAAACGTCTAATGAAATCAAATTTTTTCGTGAAATTATTTCTATACTTAATTATCGTACAATTTTAGGAACATATCACCGATAGTATCGAAATTCAAAATAAAATGTATACTCTAGAAACAATACGCTCTGCTACTTTAAATACAGAATATAAATATTACGTTTCTGTACATTTCTATAAAAATCTTTAATTTATACTTTACAATATCGCTAACGAAACAGACGTGTAAAATCGCGAAAATGAATTTTCACGTGTTAATGAATTCCGACGCGCGGTTACATTGAATGAAACGTGTTCGTCGAGAAAAAATGCTGAAACGTCTTTGGACGCGTAGAAATCCGCACATTGCGAAAAATTCACACGAAAGTAATATAGTACGCTGCAAATGAAAAACGATGCAACGTATTATTCGCGTTTCTAATTAAAATGCAGGAAACTCATTCGGATTTTCCTACGCCCAGGAGCCATAATAAAAACACTTTTGAAATTATCTAAATTGTAACCGAAGAACGTTTTCAAGCTACGGTACGCCCATTCAACGCGACCAGTGATTGTGCTGGAGAATTCTCCAGAGTTTTTAACAAATTTCCACTCCCGTTTCACGAGAAAACAATTTTCAAATATTTCGTCATTTCCGATTCCCGAAGAAAATTTATCTCAATTTCGACAAATTTAGAAAACATTGTGCGTTATATACGCGGTTATGTAAATAATACATACACCTGTGATAAATAAGGAAACGAGTTGAGAATGACTCGATCGTTAACTATTCATGAAGCAAAGTAACTTTAAATTTGAAAAAAAAAAGAAATAAAGTCGTTATCAATATAAAACAAAAGTATTCTACGTATAATTACAAAATTTTCAATTTTATACATAAATTTGTTCGATTATTCCTAATTTCTACTTTTGAGAGCAGAATTATCACTTCAGAATATTTGCATCCTCTCCCCTCGTCGCTTCGTATTGTTCGTCGAATGAGAATGTGATTTCTCGTTATGTGTCAATTGTCGATCGAAGCAGTTGAATATTAAATAATAATATCCGTTGACGATTCGCGCCACGATAAAGAATGTTATTTCGTTTGGAAAATTGTCGATTTCGTATCTCGAAGAACAGGAAAAATGGGATTCGAGTATTTTCGTTGCTCGACAAACAAAAAGTCCCGGGGAAACGCAATCACTGAACGCGACCCCTTCACCAAAGATTTTCCCGAACAAAATGGAAAGCTCGGCGGCGATTCAGCATGGACATTCAACTACCGACCGTTCATAGAACAACCAGAGATTGGTCCTTTTCCACGAAGCGCAAACCGGCGTCTCTCGCTGCATCTAACGGCTTTTGTAGGGACGTTCACAATGCACGTCGCTTCTCCGCGCTACCTCTCCTTCAGGACGGTTTACATACGAGCATAGGTATTACTCTATAGTATCTAGGTTGGTTTGCCATTGTCGCGTATGTGCACTATGGCACAATAACTTTACCGAACAGGAACAGAAACGTGCTCCAGAATCGGAGATAGTGTCTTCGACGCGAGAACGAGAGGCAAGGGGAATCGAAAATGAACTTGGACCGAAGCTACGCGATAACGAGTTTGCTTATGCATCCTCGACGTTCGAACTGCAGCTGCATCTTTTCCAAACTTTAATACTACCGTTACACTCTATACAGAATGAACATTGCGTCGTAACGCCCGGTACGTACGTATTCCTTCGAACGAAACAATTTAAGCGGTCATTGTTTCATACACTACAATATTATTATTGTATTTCTCTTTAACGCGCAATACATGTTTTCTCGTACGAATTGATTTAAGTAATCATTTTTCGTACTTATTAGTATTGGTATCGTTATATTGTGTTTTAACCCTAAGTACACCTCTCTTCAAAGAGATTATTTTAAGCAATTTAATTACCTTTCGACCTTTTTTTTTTGAGTTTTCTTTGATACACAAAAATTGATTGTTTATTACAATAAAATGTCGAGCATACATTCCGAAGTTCGCGATTATTATAATTCGATTACTTTGTGCAACGTAGCTTCTAAAGTCAGACGTTTCAATTCGTTCACGTTTTTCACTCGAGTTTTAAAGACACCGCTTGCTCTATAAATCGCTGAATAGGTACTCATATTCGCAGGAAGTCGAAGGTGTTGAATGTAATACAGGACGTTGACCATAGACGTATCATTCTCTTTCGTGCCAATACTGGATATTCAATATTCTCAATCGTAAAGGTACTATCCAATATAGTCATTATTATACACACGATATTACGTTTCGAGGAAGAAATGTGAAAAGAATGAAAAGGTTTAAACGATTAGCGGCATGTATGTGCCAGATAAGTCTAATTGACTCATGAATTTTATTAGTCACCCAGTGTTACTCCTTTGGACCATACAACTCGAATTAAGCAACGTTTTATGACGTGGATGAGATTAAATTAACTTCATGCGTTCCAACACGTGCTACGACGAGACTATTAGGGCGCATCCAGACTTAAGCAGAGCGTACCACCTAAAGTCAGATTCCCGCTTCTTCGAGTGACAATTTTAAAATGTCGATCGTGACGTATCACCCCTAAAAACTCCCTCGAGTAATTACAAATGTGTAAAGATGAGTTCATTCGTCTTGTCCACAGTAAGTGAATACGCGTTTTAATTTAATTCCGATGCAAGTATAACGATGAAATAAAAAACAAAAATTCTTGGATAAATAAATGAACAATTTACTCGAAACGTATTACGAGTAATGGGATAAATTTTTCGTTTAATTCTCCCTTCTGTGTAACGAAACTGACAGGAACAAAACAACAACGAAAAGATCAATTTTTCGCGATTGCAGTGAATACACGATTATTATTCTGCTTTAATAAAGACTCTTTTTGTACTGGAATCATTATTAAATTTTTACGACGAGTTAACTACCTCTATCGCAGTTGGTCACGCGATAGAACTCATTTCCCGAATGGCTATAGACATTTGCTATATTAAACGGACGCGTCCCATTACGCTCCATCATTTCTTCTATTCAGCCCTTGGTAATTCACTTCCAGATATGGTCGTGTCGATTCTTGCTTCAAATACTTCAAATATTTCTACACGCGGTAGCGTGGCTTTAAGTTGTTCGATTCGATATTCGACTCGAGTCTGAATGCACCTATTGAAGTTCCAAGACAAAGGAAATTTGTTGTATAAAGTTTTCGAATGTTCTGCTACCTTGCGAATAGTCGACTTTCTAACATCGAATCGCGAAAAAAATCAAGAATCAAGAGTAACCGAATCGCGAATAAATCGAAGTCGACTTTATCAAAAATAAGTTTCTTTCCATTATTAATTCGTTTCGTCTCTGTAAGATAATTTAAATAATTTTAAATCAGCATTTTAATCGAAGGGGACCCAAACTAGGGTCGATACGATTAAACGTACAATTATTTAATTTATATTCGAGCTGACCATTGTCATTATTCAGTTTACATTCAATACGATGAATCTTTGTCCAAACAATTGTTTGTTACTCCTCGTTTCTATTACAAAATTAAAGGGTTCAAATCGAATTAAGACCGAGTTTATAAGCGAAAGGTCCAGGTCGAATTAAGACAAAGTTCACGAGTAGAGGGTCCGAGTTAAACGAAGATCAATTTCATGGATTTCTCGTAAAAAAATTCACCCTTAAAATAAATCTGGCAAGGATTTATATTTTGAATAAAATAGCACTTTGTAGAATGGATACGATCATTGATTCGATTACTATCTTGTACAAAGTTTCTTCCAGTAGGAACTCCGCTACGATGTATCGTCGCTTGGTCTCGACATCCTCTCCGCTTCGAAGTAACGCGTGTCTCCCGATTCAAGAGCGATCGCGAGAAAAAACTTGATCGCACAGGAACGTATTCGCGATGCATCTGGAAAAGAAGGATTCCTCGAACGAAAAAGACGATGTATGCACAGTAATCCGACCGCAACACGTTCTCTTTGTTGCCGATCTCGTGTCGAATGGCTCCTGCCTCTCCATTCTGCCAGACCTGTACACTTTCGGTTTTTTTCTTTCCCTTTTGTACCTGGCTGCACTCCAGATACATTGTGAGGGCCAAGTATGGCGCCCTACCCGAGAAGGACGAAAGAATTGCTTTCCATTATGTAGAGGAACGAGCCTTGTGTGCGCTACGTTCCCATCGGCAGGTAAAGGTGGGCTCACACAGGGACGGTCAAGTGTACACGTACGCGCGATGCAACTCGACCCGGCGCACCCAGGAAGTCTTTTTATCCGATCGCCGTATCTCCGAGCCGATGATTCCCGGCAAAGTCGGAAACGCGAACTTATCTCGATTTTATCGCGAGCGAACAAACAACCGCGCGATGAAATCTTATAATACCAGCTACGAGTTTGTGTTCCTCGACGGCCAGGGAAGCGTACTGCTATACGCGAAGCCAGCACCTTCGAGCGTAGGGGCCCCTCGTGGGCCTCTTTCCCCCTCCATTTGAATCATCCCCACTCGGCGTATTTCGAGTGTGAGTCCTGTACGTACTATCCACTGATTATCAATGTCTCTGCCTGTAATTGTACTTATTGGAAATCACAAACTATCCCTGTCGATGTTTTAGCCTATAACTATTTGTTAGAGATTACTATGTGTCTCTTAGGGTCCTCGATGGTCAGGGAAGTGTACTGCTATACACAGAGCCAGCACCTTCGAGTGTAGGGTCCTCTCGTGGGCCTCTTTCCCCCTCCAATTGGATCATCCCCACTCGGTGTACTTCGAGTGCGAGTCCTGTACCTAGTATCCACTGATTATCAATGTCTCTGCTTGTAACTGTACTTATTGGAAATTACAAACTATCTCTATCGATGTTTTAGCGTATAACTATTTATTGCAGATCACTATGTATCTCTTAGCGTGTACAACTATCAGAGAGTTTGATTCGGAATAATTAGTCCCCTTATTTTATTTCGAGTTATCGAGAATAGGTACAGAGGATCTTTGACTACAGTTTCTAGCAGTTAGAAGGTATTTACTTTTGGGTGATTTTTACCATTAGAGTTTGACAATCGATTTCATCAGGGATATGGTTGTTATAATCGACACTATCTTGGGTGTAAGTTCCGCGTGTTGTGTTTACGAGTTATTAATGTTTTCACGTGTAACTCTACTTATTGGAGATCACAAGCTGTGTATCTCAGAGGTAGAACAAATTTACCTCTGTGTCGTAAGAAATCTCACAGACCCTGTACACGACACGTGCGATGATGTCGCGTTCAGGTGGTAGCGATAGAACCCCGGAGATACCACGCCCGGATATTTGGCGCGGAGAACAGTGGAATACCATCGAGAGGAATAAACAATCCATCGATTCTCGATGTCCTCGTTTCGAGGTAGATAAAAACCCGAGAGAAAAGCGACAAAGAAATTCCGCGCGATCGTGAAAAGAACTTTTTGTCGGGTCCTCGAAAGAGGTGGTTCCCAAGAGTGCACGTGAACAATTGCACACCTACTATCGGTGATTTGCGCCACTTCTGAACCGTGTAGATCCAACGATAAAATTAAATCCACACGTTTCGGTGCGAACGATCGATACATAATTGTATCCCCGATCCGATATTCGATTAGATAACGAATCGATCGATTCGTTGGGTAGCTCGTTGCGTTCGTGGCTTTACGTTCCACATACGGGGCATTGAGTCCTCTTACGCTCGTTCCTCTCGATACTCGAACGAATTACAAGGGAGCTCGTGTACTTTACGAGGGAATCCCTTCGTTTGCAATACAAAATCAGAAATACGTACGTAGAAATCCGTGCAAGAACGTTGCCACGCCCGACAATTTTGCTGAAATCGGCCATTGAAACGTTCGCGATAAAACCACGCTGCGAAAGAGTACACCGGAGATTATAAATTCCCGTTCGTACCGTTAATTCGAACCAAGAACCGTGTAAAGGGAGCTACGACAATGAAGATTACCCACCGTGGCACAAATCAGTTTACAAAGCGATAATACCGTCCCCGGTGAACGAAGAACCGGACCTCGGGTTCGGTGCAATAGAAAGTAACGAGGTGCCACGATTATTCGTAAAGCTGGACCGCTATCGGAGTCGCGTATCGCGTGCACCGAGATACCTGTGTACGTACCGGAGCAAAACGACGCGTCGATCGTGCGACACTACGAGGAGAAGAGAATAAAAAAAAAGAAAGAAAAAGAAAAACACGCACACACGGAAAGGGAAAAGGAAACCGATGAAAATCGGCCCTCTGGGTGTACTGACCTATCGCGTCCCACTTCTCCGCGCGCGATCTAAGATCAGTCGTCGTCTAGCCGAGTAAACTGGTTCGATCGCTCGATTCGAAACCAGTTTGCGCGATGGGCATGGACGATCCGTCTTGTTCACCTGCACTTAGACACGTACACGGCCCGTTGTACGTATACGCTCGTTAGCACGTGCGTGTATACACGATATCCCAGATTCGAGATCCGATTATTCGCCCATGAGAGGAAACAGCCTGTGCGAGACCGAGCAGAGCCGAGATCGGAGCTGCGGTTCGAAACCGGTAGTTCCCCGGGTCGTTTGCTGCGTGTATGTAAGCGTAATGCGACGCCAGACAGTCGGTCGACAAGACGAAAACATTGCGCGCGAGGAGATCGAGGTATAGAGACCGCGAGCTTGAATCGCGGGGATCGCCCGCCGCCGCTGCTGCTACCTCGCGCGTCACGCTATTTACGTCGACGTGCGCAAATATTTTTCGATACCGACTTCGCGAATTACGGTGACGTTACCGTGTACAATGGGTGTCCGCGTGACCGGCAACGACCCTGGAATTGTTTCCGCGGCGTTCTGTCCGGGAAATCGAACGGATCGCTCGATAACTGGATACGTGATCCGTTTTATCGGACTGCTCGATAATGTTGCCAGTTGATCGAGAGGTGTTCAGATTACGGACTCGAGAAGAGCTCCGGTGGAACATCTTGGCCCTTGGCTCGCGATACCGGGGCTTTATGGAAAGGGCAAAGAAGAGTCTTGTATTTTTTTTGTTTTCAAGTTTGTGGAGGATATATAACACGTAAATAATATCACATATAGAGAGATTATTCTTAATTACTTCCGAAATATTATAATTCGAATCAAAATTAATTTCTAACTCTTCTTTCGATTCGATACAAATCTGAAGAAATTTTACAACTTGTCGAGTCACTGGTATTATTTTTCAAGTCATCGATCAAGCGATAGCTATCAATTTTCAGAATGGGTCATTATCCGTTTTCGGATCGAGAGAATAAAATAAATTTATACATATCTCGCGCCAGTGATTTCAGATATTAATTTTAAAAACAGACTAGTCTTCCGCTTTAGATATTAAACAAAATATATCGCTAAATATTAACGTTTCCCTGTACTTTTAATTATTTCAAAAATATCGCTTATTTTTTACGCAATTCTCTTAACCCAGATATATTTTTTTAAGGCTAGTTACCTTACGTACGAAGTAAATCATCGTATTTATTGTAATCCGTCGTTAATAAATAAATTTGTTTCTTCGACTAAATGAAAATTAAAATTGATATGGGAGTATGTAATTAAAAAATCACCGATTCGACCGCGATTGTTAAAAGTACGGTAATCGAAGTAATATTATCTAAAAGAACAATTAATTAAAAATTGAAACAAGTACCAGTCTCCCGAGAATATATTGTACAATTCCTTGTACCGAACGTGCAATCGATCTCTCGTATATGAAACTTCTCTTCTCGATTATAAACAACCGAACAGATAAAAATATATTTTCTGACTTCACTTTCCTTTTCCTTCGTCGCTAGTCACTCGAACATTATTTCCAGCGTCATTTCCCTCTCGATCCGCGTACATACGCGAGGAATTAATCGCTTCGAAGGGGATTTCCGTAAAAGTCGTAGAACAATGCCCAACGGTAAACAATCTGTGAGATATCTAGAGAGGTAGAAGGTAGACGCGTATGTAGTTACGGTCGATACTACACCATGTGCACGTACGATCTCCGGATGCTGAAAAGAATCACCGACTACCGTTTGTTCCTTTACGCGTAGGAGTGACGATATCCTCTGATGCGATGGAAAAAGGAGAATGGCGGCACCGGTGGTCCTTGACAATGAACTGGTTTTCGGGTCTTGGCGTCGAACCAGTTGCACAGCAAACGAAAAAGAAGAAACTTCGACCGAGAGGTATTGACCGAAGAAGTTTCCACGCAGTTTTGATAGCGTTAGATGGAAAACGAACGAAAGGCCCTTTCCTCGTGGCCAATTAGAGATTAAGATATGAAACCGTTTCGAAAGAAATTCGAGATAAATTTCCGTACGAGATTTTACAAAGAAACTTGTTTTTAATCCTAGAATGACTTCTGGGATCGTTCGAAACGAGTCTCGAATCTTAATTTCATCGACGAGTTAGACGAACTTGGAAGAAGTTTGAAAAAAAATATTCATTAGTTTTCGATTACGATAGTTTCCATTTTCTCTACGCAGCAGTGATAAGGTACGGTCGATTATTTTTAATGTTCGAGCATTTGTATCAATGTTTTTCCGATGGACGTGTCAAAATCTGTGAAATTGATCAAAAATTTACTTTCACGTCTGGTCGAAATTCACTGCAAGAGATCATTAATTGCAAATACGAATTCCTTGGGTTTTAACGTTAGGATATTTGCACATTTCGTGCTTTCTTAATTGTTTAACGTGAGATTAAAATGTAGATGCTGATGAGTCACGATCGCGTTAAAGAAAAATTTGCGCGGTAGGAAACTCCAGGAAACCTTCTAAGGTTGAAAAGATATTCGAGGGAAATCTGTATGCAGGATACACTTGGTTCGTATTAACGGAAAACGCCAACGCGGACGATTATATCTATCGTCGTGTTTCCGACTAGCAAGTAATTTTTCCTACATTACGCGAAGAAAATTCGTACTTCTAGATTCTATGAAATTCAAGGAAAATCACGTTCACGCTTTCCACGGAACACCCCGTGAAATCTCCTGCGAGATAAATCTTCAGGATTTCGCAGATAAGATCGTGTTCTATCCGGACAGATAATTCTCGAATGGACGAAGGATTTATATCCTGTAATTTAGAGGAATCGCTAGGTGGAATCTGTGACTCATCGACAGTTGCTGTTACGATCCGACAAATCACATTCCGGCCGTCATCGTGTTCCTCTTATTAATCTCGTTCGAGAATGGATCAAATTTTATTTAAATGGTAAATTATATAAAAGAGCGGCTTACAGCGACGTACAGACGAACGAACAGTTATTCAAACAAGCTTATATGCTTTCGACGTAAAATACAGTTTCACTCTATGATTGAAATTCTATAATAATTTCTATTCGATAAGTAACGAGTGAAAAACGTTGCTCATCTTCTATTCCTTGCTTAAAGTTGTTATCTACATAAAAATTTGGATCTTGGTGTCTTTCTCGTAGGAATTTCAACGAGCTGAACATCACGGTGTAAAATTAATTACGAAATAAAATCGTCGGAACGCTTTTCAGTGAAGATTTGAAAAAGTTACAGGAAGTTGTAAAAGAATTCTATACAGCGTTATCAAACGTTATGGTCTTCTTTGCGACTCGCGAACCTCGACGTTTCAATAATCGCGATTACAGTGTCGTTTTGGAAAATTTTCACTGCTACGAACGAAGAGAGAACGACGTTGAGTCATTACACGAGTTCGTATACTCGTTACACTCCATGCTTCGTGAATAAAGAGCGTCGGCCTCGAGACAATGACTACGACTTCCATTTATCGAGGACCGTGGGTGTGCAAATTTGCGAGCAGTCGCGTATCGCGAAAATAAACTCCCGCGAAAAATTCAGAAACCTCAATTGGCGTCGTTTAATTTCTATTTAATCAAACACCAACGCCGATTGTCGAACGTGAACGATCCAAGCGAAAATACAATTCGTGTAACATTAACGATATCGTTTCTAATCATTTATGTACATTTTCGAGTTATGTGTCTAGCCCGATGTGTGCTCGTTAACCGACCTCCCTTGCAAATCGAATCGATCAACTTCACGAAATGAAAAGTAGAGAAAATCAATTTTAGTTCAGGTGGAAAAAATCGAAATTAAGTTACTCGACTTCACTTGTTCTAAATTACTAATTCACGGAAAGTGAAGTCGTCTCGGGTCTTCAGAATTCTAATTATCGATGCGAAGAGCTACAAAATTAATAACCTGAATAGTAATTATAGTTGTCAACAACGAGTTCACTGAAAATGTAACAAGTTATTTGTTTTATCGACACTGGCATTTAGATCTTCCCGCAGCATCAAATCTTAATATTTACAACAGCCAGATTCATTATTACAACACTCTCGAGTAAATATACTGACGCGTAATAATTTCCGGTCAGTTACCTTTCTAAGTATGCCTTCGAGGAGGGAAAGTAAAACGAATTTTCGATAATATGGAAGTATATTAACATCACGGATTTATTGCGCGAGAACGACTATTAGATTTTTTTAATCGACGAGAGTAATTTATTACTAAAGAATTCCAATCATTGACTATTGATCAACTTTGGAATAAAGTAAACAAAATGTACTGTATTAAAATGTACGTAAATTTAATGCAAACGATTATCGAAAATTCCTTTTAATTAATTCATTTTGGCTACGTACACAGTAACAAAAACACGTGGCAGACATACGACATTCATTTTCAACGGTCAGTGAAGAATACTACCTGTAAGTATTTTTCCCAAGAATTACTATATTTTAACAATCCAACGTCATTGAGATCCTTCGTACCGAAATCAACTATTTCTTCTGAATTATTAAATAGGGTCAAAAATCAATCTTTCTTACGTCACTATTTCGTGTAATAAACAATACTTCTGGAAACGATCCTCATCTTGGGTCGAAACGTTAAAAGAATCGATACCATCCTGATTCTTTTGCAACTGCCTAGCCTCTGATCGATTTCAGTCGGCTATCGCGTACTTTATTATCAAAACTGCTAAAAATAAATCTGGTAACGATAAATTGCTTCTATTCGCAACGAACCATTTGTTACGTACGATAAACTTTATCCACAGACTATAAATAATTTCGTCTACGTGGTTCTATCGTGCAAACGACCGTGTACGCGACCAGTTTTATTTACCAGGAATTTTTCTACGAACTCGTAGATGGAAATACGCATTTTCCTCGATCTTGCATAGTTCCAAGTTTTAATGGGAAACCGTATTTAGACACCTGTCGGGGAATTCTCTCTGGAATGTCACCAACGAAGGTGCATGCGGTTGCGGAAACACGAGTACAGAGGCGAGAAGCAGAGTAGAGGAACGAAAAGGGGAGGAAACGGGCGAAGAAGACGCGACGCATTACATAATAGTTGGCAGTTGGCATAGTTCTCGAGCAGGGCGGCCGCTTATTCACGCACGGAGAACTCGCACGAGAGTCACGAGGCGACAAGGCTAAGGGCGCGTTCACATGCTGCTTTCCCAATAGACGTGCCTCCCAAATGAGTGCCGTTGCGCCAGGGAAATGAATTTCTCTACCGTGAATGTTCAGAAGCATGAAACACTTGTGGTGTCACCGATCCGAATATCGTACAATCGTAAAATTAATTGATCGTACCTTTACCGCGGATATTGAATTAAAATTACAATGCTGACCGAAGAGAATTTCACGTTGTCGCGAAAGATCATTTTTTTTTATCGATTCGAATTACATACGAGCCTAAACTTATACACGATTGGAAACTTAACCGATCGAGTTCATTTTCTGAAAATTTCTCAATTTCGGTTAAATTTAAGGAAAGAATTTGGAAACAATGCCTACGTAAATTTTCGTGTACGTAAATTTCAACGTGTACGCAGAATAATAAAAATTTGATCGGCGAATCGAAACACGTTCGCATTTTTCGCGATACAGTTATTTATACGAGTGACCCGCCGATTGATTTAAGCAACGTATTATGACGTGAAAGGATACGGAATTCAGATCAATTAACACGGTATCGTATCGAGGACATTGACTGAGCATGTATTACGTAACTGTACGCAAACGAAAACTGATTTAGTCGAGTCATTATACATGTGAAAACACGCCATTTGTAATTCCCTTGCTTCTTACACGACCGGTCATAAATTATCCGGCAAAAGCGAAAACTGTATTTCAATGTTATTACCTTTACTTATCATTTTTACTAGTTCCTGGACCGATATATCACGGTGCAATGCTTGGAATAATTGTTCATTACAAGCATCATATTCGCGTAACTCGTTGCTACGCTAAATAATTCAAGTCGCATGAGAAATCGTTCACTTCCAGACGTCTGGAACAGAAATTTGCATTCACGTTCAACGATAAAGATATATTTAACTGAAAAAAAAATGTATCAGCGGACACACCAGCAGGAAAATATTTTCCCACGAAGCTCGAGTCATACGTTACAATTTCACCTCGTTGTTTCCTTATCCTCCGTTTCCACCGTATCTTAATTTATTTTTATTTTTATTTATATGTGGAACACGTGACTCGTCAACGAGACATTTTTGCGAAGAACGAAATTAATTTCACCGGTAAATTCCATTACACATTTTTTCTCTGTTTAAGATTCATTGAACCTCGTTCTACTTCGTTGCAGGGAACGAAGATCGATGCTCGATTACATTTGCGTGGACATCTTTTATACATAAAATGTTCCAACGCGTCGGCTGACGAATGAAATTCTAATTTCCGATCAGTTTCGATGAGCTGGCTGAAAATCATGAATCATACATTGCGCTTTGCATTCGATTATGCGTTCGATTTCAATTTTATTCGATACAACTCTGTTCCAGACCGCGAAAAGATTTTGCATTATTTTTATCGTAACGCGCACACTCTCCATCGAATCGTATTGTTTACAAAAATCTTACAGATACGACGTTAACTAAGCAGTAGAACGTATCAAAAAATACAAAACTCTTAATAAAGATGTGTTGAAAATGATCGATCGATATCTCCGAGCACGTCTTCGCATGCTACTAAGTTCTCATTAAAATTATTCATATTTGAAAAGTTCAGATTTCAGTTACGAGAGCATTTCTCTTCGTGAAGAGCACCGACCAATTAAATTTCATTTCACGAGTCTGAACCATCCTGCACATGTCTGCTTGTTACCATCGTGAACATACATACGTACTTCAGATTTTCTATATTATAATTAAAGGTTCTCAATGTAGATCTTTTTGTTGAGAAGTTTCTCATATAGGTTTCACAACCAAACAATATACATTAAGAACCTCTCATTTTACTAACAAATCAAACAAAAAGAAACGATTATATATTTGATTATATTGTAATTATATTCACTTCGTGCGAAATTGTCTCCCCATATCTTTCTATCAATGCTAATTCGTACAAAACTAACCTTCCACTTTGCTAACAAATTCTAGCAAAGATTTATATATTTTACTATAATTACATCTGCACGTGAAAGTGAAAACCCAGTGCGTTCACTTTCCTACGGAAATCGTTTCCGTTTGTCAATCTTCTCCCGATATTTCTCCCTACAGGTGTCACGTCACTTCATCTAAAATATCTACATTAAGGAGCTCTCTACTAATAAATTGGAGTAAAAGTTCATATATTTTATTATAATTGTATCTCCACGTGAAAGTGAAAACCTAGTGCATTCACTTTTCTAAGGAAATCGTTTCCGTTTGTCAATCTTCTCCCTATGTTTCTCCCTACAGGTGTCACTTCATCTAAAATATCTGCATTAAGGACCTCTTTACTAATAAATCGAAGTAAAAGTTCATATATTTTATTATAATTGTATCTCTATGTGAAAATGAGAGCATTTCCAGTGCATACACATTCCTAGGAAAATCGTTTCCGTTTATCAATCTTCTCTCGATATTTCTCCTTAGAGATGTCACTTCACTTCATCCAAAATATCTACATTAAGGACCTCTCTGCTAAAAAATTAAAATAAAAGTTCATATATTTTATTCTAATTGTATCTCCACGTGAAAGTGAAACCCCGGTGCATTCACTTTCCTAGGGAAATCATTTCCGTTTGTCAATCTTCTCCCGATATTTCTTCCTATCGGTGTTTCATCTACCCCAGCGTTCACGAGCTCAACCAGCAGTCTTCCTACGCTTGCTAGTAAACTCGTCTGGCTCGAACATGCACTAAAAGGCCGTTTGCTCGAGCAATGCTTTAAACGTGTACCGTCAGTAATACATACGAGACACGTTACGCGCGAGTACACGCTGCGAACCGCAGAGGCACAAACGAACGGACGCTAGATGAAAGGAGTCCGTGCATTTAGACGCGTGGGATCCGTCTGAGGCTACACCTTCGATATCCGCGAGCACACACGTGTGTGGTCGATTCTATTGTACGTCAAAACGCGCAGGCAGTTGGCACGTTTGATTCCGGTCAATCCACCCAGTTCTGAATTTTTTTTACACGCCATCATCCTCCTGAACCCTCGCTGTCGCGTGAAATTTTAGGTTTTAGCTCGTCGAACCGATTAACCCTCGGCTGGCTAAGGTCGAGGCACTTGTGACCCATACGAAAGTTTCTCTTTAACTCGACTGATATCCTTTGGTACATTTACTGAGAAACGTAGAATGTAGTAAAATGTATTTGGTTTCGATGCAGCACGGTAAATTTTCTCCTTATTGGAAATTTAAAAGTTTCGTAAGTATTGCAATAATATCTATTTGATATGTTGAAACGATTAACATTCGTATGGTTTAGTCTGAGGTACTTGTGCTCCGTTTGAAAGTTTCTTTTTAGCAATCTCTAAATTTATATCTTCTGGTACATTTATCGTATAATAAATTTGGTGTAAAATTCTGTAAATTCTTTTCATTACGGAAATTAACAAATTTCACAACTATTGTGAAAATATTCAATCCGCTGAGACGACTGACACTCGAATTGCTAAGATTGGACCAAAAAACGTGACACGACTGAAAAAATTTCATTCAATTTGAGAATCGGAGATATTACTTTCAGAACCGATCGCTATAATCCAATGTAAGATAATGTATTACGTGGAAAATAATGCTTATCCTCTTGGAACGGTCTGGTAAATTTTAGCTGCTCTTGCATCGGGAACACGATTACTATTTCTCCGCAATTGTCGATAATGCGGTCGCAATAATAATTTCATTCCCGGAGGCCAAATTAATTTCATTATTTGAAAGTCTCGCGCAAAGAGCGCTGGTCCGCCGTTCCCCGACAGAACAAAATTTAATAAATTAATCAGCATCGAATCGTTGCTTTCAATACGAAAAATAATTCACTAATAACCACCATTCAATGGATATTTGTTCCAAGATTAAATTACTGTCGTCGTAGAGCCACCGATATATAAAACGGAGCTGAAACCCTAATGCAATCCAAAAAGATATTTTTTTCGATTTTGATAGATCGAGTCGAAAGTGTGAAATAAAGACTGTGAAATAATATGACTATTAATTATAAATAAAGTGCATTCGGAACATAGTAAATACACGCCACAATAATGCTCGCTTATGCTTAAATAAACAGGAGGTTGACGTTAAAATTATCGCGGAACAGATAGCGATTTTATTCCGGGAATTGTCTCGAGTTCGAGTCTCCAGACTCTCGACAAAGAAAGGGAATAAACACAACAGAAGTAAACAAGAAAGAAATATTACGCGAAGCAAGAAAAATTAAAATTTTTCATTCTTCGTTTTATCTTTATAGTAATAGCATCAATGAATTCGCGAGATTCTAGATCGAAATGAGTCCAATGGCGTCGTAAATCAAGTGAATTATACTTTTAATAAATTCAAATGTCCCAAATAGCAAAAATAATAAAATAATAGTAAAATTTTTCTAATTTAAGCCAGGTTTCGATTCATTTTCAACGAAAAAACCTCACTGATCTGTTAACATGGTTATTATAAAAATAAACTGAAATATATATAAATTAAAATTCTTCTAATTAAACGATTCATCGTAATGCTTGCGTCGTTTCTTCGAAGTACTCTTACCTGATCATTACTAGTTCTAGGCAAACTATTTCTTTCTTGCTCACTCTTGCTATATATACTTGCTATTATATTCATTGTCTTTGCTCATAGGATTTGATTGTGTTCAGTTTGAGGCAGTGAACAGTGGGGGGAAATGGTGGGGACGGATCACTGAAGTTTAAGCGAAACAACTCTATTGAAATTTAAGCGAACATTACCGTACAAGCTAGTGTGCATTAACTGGCAAGAACTCTATGCAACTTTGATCGAAACGATGTCAGCGATCCTTCAAGTAGTACTACATTTAATGTGAAAATTAATATGACGTCGATACGAAAGTTAACGAATTAGAGTACCATATTAAAAATAAGTATACCAACTGTATTCTGTCATCGATTCAACGTTGAAAAATAAAACAAGAAGAATATAATGAAATAATATAGAGCAAGAAAACGAGAAGAGAAAGTAGATAATGGAAACATAAGTTTTATTAATGAAAAAGAAAGTATGCAGCTAAATTTCAAATAAGAACAGAAAAAGAATAAAAAAAAAAGACATAAGGTGATTATGTCAGAGAATTATTCAAAGAATCAAATACCGACAATCCACATTATTCGTTGTACACATCGGTTTTTAAATTGTTCATCGTACACGGAACTATATTAGCTCCAAAAATGACGAACGAATAATCGAAATGAAATTTCGCATTATTGCGAGCAAAATAATTCATCTTCGAGTGTTCCTCTTACACTTTTAACGCTTCGTAAAAGAACCAAACGAAATCAGGGCTTACAGGGCTCTTAAAACAGCCGAGGAAACAGATACGATAAATTCCATTGAGAGAGTCCGAACTGGATCTCCTTGAAAACAAATCACATTAAAAGAAAGAAATCTTTGGCCACGTTTCCGGTTAATTTCTCGGTACGTCTATCCCTTACGTACGTAAGGGATCTCGAGCAACCGTGCAACAAATTCGACGAAGAAAAAGGAGGCAAAAGAAAGATTACGATCGTAACGCCGCGATCGCGTTACCGATCGCAAAAAGGAAACCGAAGGGACGGAACGGGGTAGCTAGAGGCGAGCTGTGGGAAAAAGAAAAACCGAAGAGAAAGTGGCTCCAGTGTTACAAGCCTACCGGCGCAAAGATGTCGAAACGGGTACCGGCTAATAGCACGTAATCGATAATAATCGAATATCGGAGCGAGGCTCGAAACGAGGCGGCGCGCCAAAGTGGCCGGTATAAATAATTTAATCTCCCCGGTGTGCTCGCCAGAGGTTGCCGATCCCTCTGACTTCTTCGCTAAGGCAGATCTCGTCTGGAGAGGAAACGCGCGAACGTTGCGCGCGTTCCCGTTTCTACGTACAACTTGTACGCACGGTAGAATAAGCTCACCGAAAATAGATCTTCACCTTGCGCCTCCTCCTGGTCGTCCCGTGCTATCGGTCCATCTCGCTTTTGCCCTATTGCATTCGCTCCAGCATCCACGGATCCTTCCCCGTCTCGTAGGAAAACTTCCTCTTTTGTGTTATGTTAAATAACGTTGCGTCCACAATCGGAAAGTTTCAAGTACGGGGGAGTCCAGCTGACTCCAGCTGAATCCTACTACAGTTACTCCTCTCTACACCGAGCAAGAGTTTCCTTGGGTACGACTCGTTAAGATGGTTTATTAAACAATTCTGCACCAACGGCGAGTGGCTGTCCGACTAAGTAACCAGTCTTGGAGAAACGCTCGACAACTTCTCGTCCGCGAAATTCAATTTTGCCACAGGTTTTCGCCAGACGAACAATTACGCGAATATGGAATCTGGTAACGAACTGGTGAAAAAGTAAAGTCGAGTGCGTAGAGCGATATTTTTTTCGTACGGAGATTCGTTTTCGAGTAAATCGATGTTGAATATTCGTGGAGTGTGCGTGCACTTGCATACGATCTCACTCGTATACTAATTTTAAAGGATATTACTGGGTTAGTCGAACTAGTATTCAAATTTCTTGTTTCGGACGCTAAGGGATAAATATCGAAATAAAATTACTCTTCGAACGGGGGATGATAACACGTCAAGATATCGATACTGTTTGTAAGATCAAATGTAAGAAATATTGTAACATAGTACCATGAAAACGTACTCCGCGAATCTTTAATATCGATTTATTCGAAAATGGAACTTTTCACGAGAAAATTTTCGACTTATTTTTTCACGTGGTCATCCCCTTTCGGTTTGTACCACCAGTTCGTTAATTTCCTATATAATGATTTAATTGTGCGCAAATAGTGCTCACAGATGCAGTTTAGTTTATCAGACGTTTATATTTTGTCCTCGTTTTTAGCTTCTCTTTGATACGATATATAGACGAGAAACTGTTCGTTAAATCTAACGTTCGAAGAAAAAGCTAGTAGAAGAGTAAGAAGAGCTGTGAAATTATTCTTAGGGAAATTAATGGCTCGCGGATTAGTTCTTACTTACGTAGAAATTAGAAGTCGTAATTCTTCATTAGCGCCAAACTCGATCAAATTCAAGGTGAACGATATGTACGAATGTTTCGAGTAGTCGAATCACGTTGGTTAAGCGAAACGAGAATGTATGCACAGGTGTAAATCAAACAGAGGATAAGTTTGGACGATAGTTCTTGCTCGAGTGTGTAAATACGAATTAATTCGAGACGCGTAAAAAAACAGTAAGTTACACGAACCAAAAGGAGGTAATTAAAATTTGATCAAAAATATTCGAAAGTGGAAAAAATAGAATATTTTCTATGAGATTCAAATTAATTCGTTTCCATTTATCCGATCCATTGTTTTTCACGTGTCTCAAATTAATTCCTATCTATATAGGCGAGAATCATCGACAAAGCTTCAGCGCTGTTTGTTTTCACGTTTGATTTACATCTGTACATATATACTCGTTTTAATTAACTAACGTTTATCAAGTACTTGGAACACTTGTGCATACCATTGGCGTTCAATTTGATCGATTTCGACTCTAATTAAGAATTATGACTTCTATGTAAATGCTAACTGACGCTTACGCTGGCAATTTGTTAAAAATAATTTTACAGTTCTTCCTGTCTGTATACTATCATTGCACCGAAGATTACCTGAATCAAACGTTTATATTTAATAAATTAGATTATGCGTGTGTAAATGTCCCTTTCCTCGTTTACCTTACAATTATTTTTACGTTCGATCATCGTTCCGTTCTCCGTTGATTATGTATTTGGATTTAACAATGGGACGGTACGAACAATACACTTTCCAGGCTACTCTCGGTTGAGCCAACTTCTGCAGGTTTGGTGTCGCGAAGGACGAGCTAATCGAATTTTTGGACGTCGTTGAAAGACTACATTCGTGTATACAAATACGTTGCGTAACGTAAACTGAGAATTTCATGCAAATTTATGGTATCGAAGAAAGTATCGAAGGAAGGAGGTCGATTTATATGCAGCTTTGCTTTCACGGAAACTGCTGAGCATGATCTTGGCGTTCGACGCGCGATTATACGCGACTGATCTTCGATACTTGATATTCAGAAGCGAATCGAAGAGTTTCTGCGCTGCGATTTGCATTTCGCTAGCGTAACTCGAGATGATTTACAAGTGTCCTGCAATACCGAAGACGTCCGAGTAAGAAGTTTCGATCGCCTTTACTAATAGAATCGAAGAACAAAGCGATTCACCGATACCCTAAACGAGATACGTTCGTACCATTATAACAACAATCTTTCAACAAGAAGGAAACTCAGAATTCTATTATATACAAATTGTCAGATTTCCCGTCCTAACCTGATTTCCAAATCATTTCAACCGATAAACATATACTCAAGGATCTTCTTGCGACAAATGTAATTTCTTTCGCACGAAGATATAATACCATTCGTCGAAACAAACGTTTTATTTCTCGTTCAGAAAATCATAACAAAAGCATGCATTTACTGGAATCTTCGAGAATTGGAATATTTTTCAAATTCGAGGTATATTTTGTACAAAAATTTTTTATTACTCACGCTTGCTATATCGATAGAATTTTGATATCTTTATTTTAAGAACAATGTGTCCGTGAATAATGTTTCAATTGTGAATCGCACAATTTCGACAAATCTAATTTGTCAGAAAGCAAAGTTTCTCTCGATTGTTATCTATCGATACCTCGGAGCAAACGACTTCACAATTACTTCTTATCGTTAGAATTGCGTTCTCTAACAATACGCATTGGACGAATTCGAAAATGAGCAGCAGATACGTACTGCTCACGGTGTTCCGAACGGAACAAGATTAGGAGTACTGACACAAGAAATAATCATTCGGTCTCTGCAAATGTTTTGTTAATCGATAGGAAAGGGACTAAGATCAAAGGTATAATTTACTCGATGCACGCTCTAGCTGGTCTATCTAGACGCTAGAGAGGATTATCCTGGCGTTCCACATAGAGCGCGGTATATACGACCAAGACTCGATACTACGTGTTCAGGGGCGTATATAGCGACAGTTCGGTACTTCCTATAAAGAGAGGGGAATATCGTGTTGGCATGGGCATTAATTCTGGATAGAGGCCAGGAGCTCGGTAAAGGCTGCTGGGAACCTGGTACACGGCCAACCACCGGCCGATTAATTAAATTTTACGATTTAACCGGCAATCCGCGCTTCCTTCCATCGCTCGGAAAGAACCATAGCCAGATAAACGAGGTGTTCGATGGGACTCTACCTTTAAGTTGGAAATATCAATAGAACCGTGCTTCCGTAAGGATTACACGATGTAATCCTTGGGATTCTAAAGTGAGAGTTACTCGGAAGATACCAAAGTACTCTATTGTTAATACTGTTCTACGAATAGCACCGATCGGATTTATTTTCCTTCTTATCGAAAGGATTTGCATAAAGTGTCTGTAATAATTCTCCAATAATATTAAGATTTGATTCTTTTGCTCTTGTGTACGATTAACGATACACGTAGAATACAGTATGTATAATTTCTTCCCGCACAGAAGAGAGAATTTAACGATTTTTATCGTTACGTTAACTATCTTATCGTTACGTCGTTAAATATCGAGAGTGTATCGATAACTTATCGATAATCAATAGCGGTGGCTCTGGATATATGTAATCGTGAATTAAAATTCGTTTCGGTTGTATCCAACAACAATGGACACGTACGGTTAATTACCTCTCCGCTTCTAATTATCGCACGAGCAAACGAAATTAACGAAGTGTAGTCGTAGGTTTATTGTACAAAATGAAATCCACCGTTACTGTACGTTAAACAGTCGGCAATATGCATACTAATTTTCAGAGCTTGTTAAGATGTTTAATGTAAAATTCTATTAATATTTATCTCGTGTACATAGGAGAATGGAGAGAAACGGAGCCCGTAATAATGTACACTAGGGTCTGTACACGTCCGTACCGTGAAACTACAAAGCCTGGGCAAAGTTCGCAAGACTCGCACGGATCGATCTACCGGTTTATGGATGCAAGCATGGTCGATCGAAGTTTCGAATCGAATTTGAATTCTTCCAAGGAACCGTCTTCCTAGTGGATTCAACGGAGAAGATCGGATAGAATGTCCAAGGTCTACCTGAGAAAATCCCGAGTTTTAACGAACCTCGGGTTGAAAAGAGGTCCGAATTCAAGAACGAGACCGTGTACGTGAGAGGAAGCGGGATGGAATTTTGTAGGTCACCGAGAAAATGGAGAGAGAAGAACAGAAGAAAGCACTGACGTCGTGAAACAAAGGGACCTGGTCGACCTGACCGGCTTAGTAATTGCCTAGATTCTTAGTTTTCCTCCCGTATTCTTTGCCTTTGGTCCATTCGAAGGTTCCCTCTCAATTAAGCCTCGTGTCGTTAACAACTCGCGTTCTACCCGACGTTCCGAACTGATGTTTCCGAAGCGTTATCTTCGTAATTGTGAGATTGCGTTACCGTGTACCGTTGAATTTACAGAGTTTGAAAATCCGAGAATTACGTATTTCCTAAATTTACGTTTCTTTTATCTTTTCGCGCGAACAGTGTTCAAACCCGAAGTACTTTTTTAAATAAAATACCTCCGATTCGGAGACACGGACCGACGAAACGGGAATACGAAAAGAATTTTCGTTCGCAGCGAATCGGATTTGAAAAGTCGGTTCGAGTAAATAAATGTTCCGTGAAAATTTGCTCCGCGAACGAACAAAATTACGAAATTTGCTCGCGAATGTCCATTTTGTACGAATCGCAATCGATCGATATCGAATCGATTGCCGCGTCTCCGACAACTTTTCGTTAAGTATCTCAAAAACCTTCGAGATGTGGAGTAAAATTGATTCGACCGGAAGTCGTCGATTCTAACGAGCTTACGAAAGTTCACCGCAAGAAGTAAGTTTACTCTCGTGGCAAGTTTCACGGATATTGGGGTCTGGAAGTCGACGCGTTCAAGTCTTCGCGAGAAGTTACGAGTATTTATATCGAGATTGATTATCTGCATATCAAATGGAAGAAACAATAGAATTGTACGTTGGATACTCTCGATCGAAAGCGTATTCGAACAAATGTACGAAATTTCTTCCCAGGAGAGTCGTGCATAGTTTTAACGATCCCGAACGATCAACCTGGATGCATCGAACGTTGTAGAAACCGCTCGCTCCAGCTCCTTTTTAAGGAAAAAGTCACCGACCGCTTAACGACCCGCAAACGCAAGGATCTTTCGCTCGTCTACGTCGTCGAACAATTCTCACAGAGCCTGTTCTACCACCGTCCCCGTAAACAGCGTGCTGCCCGTCGTTCGACAACATCAACCGGCGTTATACGCTGCAATGGAGGTCTCTCATTGTAAACGGGTGTTTATAGGTAGCTTTTATGCTCGTCGGCTACGAACGTGTTCAAAGCGCGGAATAATGCCAGGCGTTGATGCGTTTGGATTTTCTTTTTCCTTGTCACGGACACCCAACGTTACATTAACAGTCGTTTGCTGCTCTTGAGCCTCCATTCTAATCTGGGAGCCCTTCATTCTCGACTATTTACTGTTTCTTTTTACTTCTTCGCGACGGGGCTAGTGGAATCTAATTAGACCGCTATTTCTCGAATTACATTTCCATCGATTCAATTGATCAAAAAACCGTATCTATTTCGTACTTTGTATTTCGATCGCTTATTTTCTATTACGATACGTTCTATCGCATCGAGATCTTCGGTACTCTTCGCGTGAAACAATTCTCGACGAACGAAGTGCAACGAAGATCGAGATCGAAACAATAAGAACACGATTACATTTATTTTCAACGAGTTACTACAATGTACCCAATTTTATCGTTTTCACGAAAACAAATACTTGCAATGGAAACGTAAGCACGTTTCGAGACTAGACTACGTACTTTTGGTAAACAACAATTGATATTTCCCCCGCACGCGATCGAATTACTGTTGATCACCGGTTACGTAATTTTACCCGATACATCGAGCGCGATCGATATTTATCAAAACATTAAACTCATTGTATTACAAACCACAGATTGTGTAAGAATCTCGGTGACACGTGAATCGAGTTAAGTCGGTGCATCGCACGATACATTACTCCCGACCGTACCTCGATGCGACTACCGACGTGAAACCGGGGCGAACCGAGAATTTTTTTTCGCCAGCGTGTTTCCTCGGACCGTTTCTCCGTAAGACGAGATTCGCGTGGTATAGCGGCACGCGAATTTTCATTGGCGATGTAAATTTAACTCGCAAGGTCACCTGTACCGAGACGCGTCTTTGTCGCCGGTATTCGTACAAATTTTGGTCGCTCACCGTTTCCATTTCATCGAGGTGACTTGAACCTGACTGCGCGGAGTCAAGTGGGGCGTCGGTTTGCGTTCTCACGTGTACGGCCATTTGCGCCATTTACGCGCCCGTACGTACACGGACACCGTGCGCACGTGCGTCTCCATGCGCATTTTGTCTCGGCATCGTGCACAATACGCGCATTAGCTTGTTACGCAACTCGCGCGACTGCCGTGTTATGTGGGTCGTAGTAACACTGTCGCAGTCGTAACGACACGCGACTGCGAACGCGTGTACAAATACGTCGTGATCGAACGCGTAAATAGACGTCGTTCGACCGAAAGGTGGGGGCTGCTGTCTATCTACTCGTCGAATTTGTCCCTGGTCGAGTATTCCAACGTTTCGGTGATTATAAAACACGGCGAATCTAACACGAACATTACTCGAATGGTTAACCGTTCGTGTACTTGAGTATACGAGTAATTGACCATTGGAGCGCTCGATTATTAGAGCAGTTGGCTATTCGAGTAATCGACCATCGGAGTGCTTGGCTATTCGAGTATTTGAATATCACAGTATTTGACTATCAGAGTATTCAGCTATTCGAGTACTTAAGTGTCAGAGCACTTAACCATCAGAGTATTTGGCTATTTGAGTATTTGACTATGAGAGTATTCAGCTATTCGAGTACTTAAGTGTCAGAGCACTTAACTATCAGAGTATTTGGCTATCAGAGTACTCAGCTATTCGACTATTTAAGTATCAGAACACTTAACTGTCAGAGAACTTGACTATATGATAAATACTTGACTATCAAAGTATTTACTTGGTTATTCGAGTACTTGAGTATCAGAATACACGACTATTTGGGTACTCGAATATTGAAGGACTTGAATGTTCGCATACTTGACTATTCGAATATTTTGAGCAGTGATCAACTATTAAGAAATTTGAAATTTGATAAAGATAAACAAAAAAACATTTTGATAATTTTGACACAGGAGGAATCTATCGTTATTTCCCTTCCACTGAACAGTAATATTCGAAGAATAATATTTGAATATGAATAATCGAACAGTAATATTCGAATAATAATGTTGAAACAGTAATATTTAAATAACGATTCTCGAATATTCAAATATTCCTGTAAGTATTCGAATATCTAAATATTCCTAGTTAGTATTCGAGTATCCATAAAATATTCGAATTTCTCGATTCTTTTTAAGTCGAAATAACAAGTAAACTGCTTTACTTATATTGGGAAAAATGATAGGGAATTTTCTGTGAAATTTTACGACGTTGATTCTATTGCCACGATAAATCTTTACAGCAGTTTTACGACGTACCCTGTACTGTTATATCGGTGAAGTGAACGACAGAAAGTTACGTCGAAAATTTATCGAAATAGAGCAAAGAAATCGGTATTACACCCGAAACTTTATTCAAATCGCGCAAATACTTTCGGATTATATCACTTCGGTGAGTTTCTCGCGGTAGATCTTTCATGTGCTACGAATCGCGCGAATAAATCATAGCATCGTCGCGATAACGAAATGCATCGATAATTGCATCCGTGCATCGAAAGGAGTACACGATGGTAAAATAACCGAGCATTACGTAAAGCAAACCATCAGAAATCAACGTAACTAGACTGGAATGACCATTAGAAGAGGATCCTGGAGCTTAATGACCACCCTGTTCGATCGGCAATGAAATCGACCTTGATCTCTCGTGCATATGCACGAGATATTCATAGACAGCCTCGATTATTAAGGTCGTCTTCTATGAACTACGCGGAATGGTGCATTTCTACGTCCTTACGTGGCTAACGACTCATGAATGAAGAGATACTTTTTTTCAAAAGCATTAATCCATCTCGAAGCAATCTTTGGTATTCATTTTCCAACACACAAAATGAATTCCCCCGAGTGTAACGAGCTTTTAGAATCGAACTGTATAGTTCCGATCGCGATTCGTACAGTGACGAAATTAAATAGAGCACAAACAGGATGGATTGAATGTTTATTCATCGTGTTTATCGATGAATACTGATATTCATCGTGTTATTTTGAAACATTGTTATTTGCACTGTAACTTACTCGTTGTTAACGTTTACCGAATAAAAATTGACAATTGTTGTAAGTTATATATAGAGAGTAACGATGCTCTTTGATATTTGTACAGAATATTTTTTTATTTATTGTTCAATAAACGGAAATTTATTTGTCTGGTAGAAATTCTTAAACAGAGTAAACGATTCTCAGTGTTCGTGCATTATAGAACTAATCGTTGTTAAAAATTTTTGTACGGAGTCAGATTTTATTTAAAAAAAATGCTAAAATTGTTGTCACTTCGATAGGTATTTAAAGTTTATTCTACAAGTACTATAAGAGTAAAAGAAAATATTCTACAGTGTGCTTTCTACGTTTGCTTTCCTTTTCGTAGAAAATAAATAACCTATTCTAACTCTACGCATGGATAACAGTAATGAGAATGAAGGAACAGAGTGCATGTAAACGTAATAATAAGAGATCCACGATACGAAACACTAGGGAAACATCGCGAGTAATAATAGAATGGAATGTACTATCGCTAACACTGCAAACAGCATCAATTCGTAGCACATATCCATCTCGAGGTCGTATAGTATTGTTGACACTCAGAATTCTCAAGACATTGGCCTTTGTACGACACAATACCAAGCGGGTAAAAGTCTCTACACCTATACTCTCAAACATCCTGTACAAAAGGTTACATACTTACCCGCCCTAGTTTCTGTCATACGGAGTTTCTGACAAGTAGTAATAACGTTCGGGAAGGTTACTCCGAATTTAATGAAATAGATTTAACCCTCCATAACTCAAATTATTCTCGACTCGTGAACAAAATTATGTAACAGGTTATTAATAATGGAATGGAAATTGAAAAGTAAATTCTAATAGAGCGATGTTAGTTGAAATATCTTACTCGCTGTGTTCTTTCGATGAATGAACAAAACGTTCCTTTCCTTTTGGAGTAAAATGAATTTCGACAGTGTTCAAGAATGATTTATTTTGAAAAAGATAAAATCTACGAGTGTGTATAAACGTACGGAAATAAATACAATGCGAAACTGAACAGAAAAAAAAACAATATACGAGAGAACAATGAGTATAAAAATAGAAATATACAAACGAAAAGAAACTAAAAATTCAGGGGCTGCTAAAAACGAGACAAAAGGAGAATAATTGAAGCGAACTTATCGTTCGAATAAAGAAAAAAAGACATTAAGTGAAAAATCCAGTGCCTGAATAATCCTAACAATCGCGATGATAATAAAAAAGCGTTGCGTGGTAAATCCTAACAAAAACGACCTTCCGAATACGTTCGTCCCGTTGTAAAATAAATTATTTTCTAATAACGTTTCGCGATTACGATGGTCGAAAGATGAAATTGGTCTTTGAAAATAAATAGACGGACGAATATGTGACCACGGAACGATACGCTGCTCGCGGAAGGTTGACATACCCATCCCACGGTTATTAAGTATATTAATATCTACGTTTAGTTCGAAACCACCGGATCGAGTATCACGAAGAAAATCCATTGGATACGTAGTGGTACGTTAACCGAGTAAAGCATACAAAGAGGACTCGCAAATATTTAGCCCACTTGCGTGCGCGCAAGACAGGCAAATATTAAATCTGCGGACGGAGCGTGCACAGGGATCTCGGGAGTCAGGAAATTCCGCTCGGTACGAGGACAGTGTGCGCGCGGAATTCGCGAGCAAACAGGCCCTCTCGTCGTTTCCTCGTGGCCTGAAACGAGACCGAAACCTTTCGACGGAAAGAATGGAATTCGACGAGCCGATTGCGACGTCGCTCGGCTCTGTTATCACCAACCTCGGAGCGAATTACCGTCGTAAAACCGGTATGTGTCTACGGGTAGGCCTAATCTCGGTGCGCTAGCTAATCGGAAGACTAGTGACACGTAAGACGTGTCGCATAAAAGGGCGATACCACCGCCACGGAAACTATTGTCCACGAATAAACAGTAGATACGAGACACGGCGCCAATTGGTGCGATGGAACCTTGAGCGGTTCCAGATAACGCTGGAAAACGCACCGATAGAAAGTACGATCGTGAAACCTTCTCGGTACAGTTCTGGAGTACCCTCCGGACACGCGAAAGAATTCTTCCCCGGTTAACTGCTACGAAATCCCGTACCCACCGACGATTATATTTATTCAACGACCCGTAGTTTCGAGCGCCTGACCCGCAGTCGTAAATTAACGCACCACCTAATTCCCTGACTCGGTGTATATACAGCACCGTTTCTGCTGGAAATAATTAGTTCACACTTTTACTCATGAAATTTTAATCTATTTCACGAAACATCGCACACTTGGCGGGAAACTGGGACACGCGTTTATATTTTTCGTTCTAGATTCTCTAAAAGGAGAAAAGTTGACTTCGGTTAACACCATTGCCGTGATCTCGCGAACGAGCGAACCACCGTCAACGATGAGAATCTTATTTTTCAACGGACACATTTTATCTGGAATTGATCTCGATGTACGAGAAGATTTCGTTCGTTTCGATTTAAAGAGGGAACCAACCCTTTCTTTTTTTTTTAGGATTCAGTTAGTGTTCACAAAATGTTCGATAAAATGAATAAATGAAAAGTAAACTATGCTCGATATCCTAAAATCTATTTACACTCGCCAAAATTTACACCCAGTTAACGTCTTCGGGAACGATGTATTTCGTTTGAAATAAATTTAGACCAGTATCGATCCATGACATCATTGGGAAATTTAGTTACGAATATTTATTCGCAATTTTAGCGCTTACGTCCGTATTACAATGTTGAGAATAACATGGAAATTAACGGGTTCACCGCTGAGATTAAATTCGAAACGACATCGTCCAGATCGTAATATGCTCTTAGCGTGACCCAACGTGAAATCATTCATCGCACACCGTGCACGTACCAACGTCTTTTGAACAGTTTCGTGCACGGTTTCTTGCTTTCGCTATCGATCACTGGATAACCTGGACAAACGTACGAGAGGGGAATCGCAGTGAGGGCGGTTCAACTAATTTTTAACCCCCTTTCTACTCACCAATTTCCTCGTGTACGAAACTGCCATCGACGTTTGTAGTGCTCGGGTAAATTCGACTGCACGTCCGTCACACGTTGCGCGAGAACAATGTGGGAATAAAAACAATAACAGCACGATCGTGTGCACTATTTTTCCACTCTGTGTTTGTTTAATTCGTACAGAATTTATATACCCCTCTCGGACGATATTTCAATCAATTTTACGAATTGTATTCGTGCTTTCGATGAATTGTAAATAGTTCTATCTCGTTTGTTCTCTTTCGAGTGAAACAATCGCGCGACTTTTTCGGCTCGACGGTTAATACGAAACGAGAAGAAAATATCGTGTCCGAACAAATATATCGTACCGTTTTTACAAATTCGAACGAGCAAGGTACTTTTTAATCGGTACTGAAAAAATTAATCAAAGCGAACTAACAGATATTCCCTTCAGTGTTGACGACCATCGTGTGTTACTTTATTACGAAACTATGTTTCACTTTCAATGTATTATTTCAAGCATTCTCCGCTTTCCAATTAAAACTTCCGAATGCATCTGTTACAATATTTTTGTACCATTTCTCTTACATCGACTTTACATTGAGAAATTTATTTTGCACGAGTCAGCTTTTCGACCGTTCAATATTAGTTCAATTCCTGTACGTCTTTATCGTAAGTAAATCAACGTTTCGTACCCGACGGTTCGTCTCAATATTATTCCCATCGAGATGTCAACATCGAGATGTTCAGTAACTCGATTTACGGGTGAGTTTTTCCGTAAAGTTTGATAAAAATTACCGAAATATTCAGCAGCAATTTGCATACCTAAGTTGACGCATGTCGGTGCTGTATAAAGCGAAACTTCTTCCAGTTGGCTCGCGAAGCGTTCGTACAAATTTAATTCTAATCTCGCGCACGTTGTACAGCGTGAGAAACCAGTTTGCAAAAGAGATCTGTGCAGCTGTGCATCGCGGAGTGGGTTATCTAATTTTCAACCCCACGTACCACATGAATGGGCGTAAGTTGGGTACAATACTGGCTCCCCAGGTGAACGAAAAGACACCTTGGCGCCGAGTAGAGCGTATTGTTCGAAAGAACAGGCTGCGAGGGACGCAGAAAAAGTAGGGTGCCCTCGAACCACCATACGGGAGTCTCGCCGAAATTATTAATTACGTTTTCCGTTCACGGATATCCGGGTGCACGTGGTTCGTGCCTCGTACCGTTCAGAATGCGTGAACACGGTATAGGTATCGTTCAAACATCTGTTTCACAGATCGCAGATATATTCCCTCGAACCACGTTTACGTACTAATAGCTGCATTTACATTCTGACTCTTTCTCGTAGTATTTTAGATGCAATGATAAATAATCACTTTCCCGTGCGTGAATTTACACGATTGTTGAGAATCGAAATTCGATTATTTTGGACAGACATTGTTTCAAATTCGCGATCCTTCAAAGAAAAATCGATTACGAATCGGGAAACGAATATCTATGTTTATATGTTTCCTTGAAGAAAAATTACTAATTAAAATGTAATAACGATAATCGCGCTCTTCGATATTGTTATACGAATCATTATCTTTCAAGAACGTGATGTTTCGATATTACGATGTTAAGTTCGAAGATTACTTCAATCGATAAAAATCTACATTCAATGTTACACGATCATCTTCAAATTCACGAATCTTTTTAATCGAAATCGGTTACGAACATTTTTACCGACATGATTATTCATTTTGGAGTCATAGATGACGATACGGAAGAAATAATGAAAAACTAATTATATTTGTACTTTTCCTCGAAGAAAAATTATCAGTTGGAATGTGCTGAATGTAAACGCGATAATTGTGCTCTGCAATGTTGTTACGCAAATCGCTATCTCTCAATAATGTGATATTTTGATATTAAGATGTCGAGTTTGAAGATTATTTCAACTTGTGAAAACCTGCATTCAATATTACACAATCGCTTCAAGGATACTTAGATTACGTTGTAGAAATTTACCGTGTGTACGCACAGTTTATCAAAGCTGCGATATTATCTTACCAATAAATACAGCGTTAATACTCGTAGTCGAGTTTCATACACAGTGGAATCTTAACCGGAGAAGGTTTAGAATAAAATACCGAGATAAGATTAAATCGATTCATTATGAAATAGAACCTTTTAAATATTATACAATACGCCGTAAACGTAATTTTATTTTCGCATTGATTACTGAATTTAGGATCGTTTTAGATTAGTATTAATTTAATTCCGTTACCGTAAAAATTATAGTTTCGATTAATTTTTCTCTCTTTAACAGTTTTTCACATTCGTCCATATTATCTGGTAATATTATGAAATGTACTTATCAATATTTTAAATACCACGTCCATTTATCGATATTCGCACAGAGGTTCCTAAAAATAAAATCAAATCGAAACAGATTGACAATTCTGCACATTAATTCCGTGGAAAATATTTTTTACCAGACAATCTAAATGATAATAAATGTTACATACTGTTTCATCTTCGTTCGCCATTCTGCTTCATTCTTTTCTAGATACATACAACACCGAAGAGAGTATTTCTTATTCTAATGAATATTTTCACCTTTCCTTGGCAAGCGTTTGTACAGTTAAACCGTGACAAAATTTAAAAAAAAAACGAAACACGTATCTGAAAAATTGCACGTTAGATAAGAAACGATTACTTGCTACACCGTACAAGAAGGCGTGGAATTTTCACGGTTCCGCAAATGATATTCCGGTTTTGTAGCAAAATTGAACGTGCGAGTATTGACCTAAATTTTCGGAGGAACAACCGGAGCATTTTTACAAAGTATTAAAGGAGAGCGTGTAAAACCACACTCAGCTTTCTCCTTTGAAACCGTTAAATATACTTACTGGTTCGAAGAAACGTTGCGTTTTAATTATCGACGATTACACGACGTATAAATGGACTTTTCAAACGTGCTTAACGACGAAATAATTTTACATTTTAATGAACTATCCGTACCACCGTAATAATAAAAGGTTCCCGGCGCTCTTTAATTAGCCGTGTCGGCTTTTCAACGATGAAACAAAATCACTGAACGTAACGATCGTTCATTTTCCAGTTGTACGAATTATAACGCACGCACGAAGACATCGTACCGCAACCAGGTTGAAATTTTCCTTTTATCGTCGTTTAATCGTCCCATTAACAGTTGGTCGAGTAACGCGTCCATTGCCGTAACGAGTATCTCGAAATTGTAAACAAAATTGTAACTTCCTGCCGCAATTATCGAAGATTGTGCGCGAGTTGAAATTACGCGGTGTTCCGTCGTTAGAAAAGTTAATTAAAATGCTAAGTAACCAACGACGAATTATCTCTCCTTGAAGAGATCATCGCGTTTCCTTTGAATTTCATTTGCAACTTTGCAACTTCGCAGGAACTGTTAGTGCAATTAAGAACGTTTCAATGTAGAAAACAAATTTCCAACCGGGATTTTTTTTTTTTACTATAACAGACCTGAGCGCTCCGGATACTTTTAAAGGAATTTTATTTCAATTAATTTCCAAGATCGGTCGAGAAATAATCAACATTCGTAAGAATTGATTAGATCGTTATTGCATAAAATATTCATTATCGACCATATCGGTACCGTTCTCGTTTCTTCAATTTGAAAACTGAAAATAGACTACTCCGATTCGAACATTACAAATATAAAAATGTAGAAAACAATTTAACGCAATTAACTGAACAAAATAATATATTATTTGTTTTCGAAATTGCTACTGAATGCGATTGAAACTAAGTAAATACCTGTACTTTTTAATTCTTCCTACGTTTGTATTTTAGTTTTATACGTAACTCGAATAAATAGTTTCATCAGATAATAGCACTTTTGAAAGTCCTCTCCATTTTTTAAATTAATCCCAATAAAGAGATCAAAGGCAACACAGTTCCTTAGAAAAAAGCTATTAGCTAGCTACAATGACAAAGTCTGAATCTATACAATTCCACAAAATATTGAAAAAATGAACGCTAAAATTTATTATTTTCATTCCTGGTCTTCCTTAATCCAGAACAGCTAGAGGTCACTTGTAACCTCAGAAATCGTCGCAAGGTTAACAAGATCAAAATTGTATTATCGAACTACGAAAGCTTTCATCGAATATATCAACCACCAATCGGTATCGCGAATATTATTTTTAATTTGCAATTTTAGTAAATTTTCCGCCCAGGTCTGACCACGCGAAACTTCATTTACCTCGCATCAATCACGGTTACGTGTCCAACCGCCACGTTCCTCCGAATCAGCATTATTCGCTGGCACGATTTGCTCGAATTGTCCTTAATTGCTCGAAAATTTCAATAATTCCATCGCTGTACACGCCGAGCGACAGATGAGAAATTATATTGCTCTCGTCACGGTCGTTCTCGTCGCATTTAGGTCATCGCGACCGTCGTTCGCGACGGATTACGTTCTTCCTTCGGCTCGCGCAACAGGAACATCATTGCGGGTCGGGACGTATTACTCGACAACTTTAATAAGATCCCTGAGGGAGTGGCCTGAGCGAGGAGGTGGGGCCAAGACTACCGCATACGCCTATGCGGTACAGGCTATACTCGGTTTAACGTTATTCGATACTGTTTAACACGTTGATCGTGACGCTAGTTTTACGCAAGGGGAGAGAACGATTCGAAATTTGGAAAAAATCGATTTTTCTTTTCTGTCTTGAACAGTGGTACGAAATTTCGAGAATAAAATTCGAAAGGTCTTTGAAAGAATCTACTTTTGGATAACAGACTGTTTGGATAAAACTTTAAACTCGTTTTTCTCAAAACTTTGATCATTTGTCGATATACTTGTTACGTTATAGTATTACTTGGCGTTCAACGTGTTAAAAGAAGAATTGAAAAAGAAAACATTCATGGATTCTGAAAACTATTTTACAAGTATCTAGAGAGGACAGAAACGAGTGAACCTACCCTCCAAAGTTTCATCCCTTTATATCCCCCATGAAAACTACTGAAAATACAAACAAATTCTTTACGATCACAGAAGAAAATTAAAGTCACTAAAAAGAAAGAATAAGAAGATCAGAAAAGTAGCTTTCACCATCTACGTTTACAAAATATTTGAAAAGATTCAGTGAACTATCTTTATTTTGAATTTATTTTGTACACGTATCGACACTTATCAACATAAAATGAATAATTGTAGAAATCCCCTGTAAACGATGACAGTCTTAAACAAATAACACGTGATGGTTTGTTTACTCTCTGGCTAATTATTTTCGAGAAAATAATCGTCTAGAATTTACTCAATAGACTACATATTGTACAATAGTATCAAAGGTAGTACAGGAAGACTGAAACTTCGGAGAGGTAGTTTCGCGCCTCGAAGTTCTCTTATCACCGCTAAAACGAAACACCGTGTCATTAAAAACATGTATATCGCGCATCCAGTACATCCAGTAGGGGTCTTATTTAAGTTGGGTAAGGAATGCGCGCGCAAGGTGCCCGCATAGGTGTTCACGGGCCGATTTCGTGCATCGTTGTCGCGAAAGCAGCGATCGCTAGACGCGAGCCAGCTCGTGTGAAACTCGTACAACAGGTGTGCAATCGCCGGCAGCGTTCGTGTGTCGACGCGAGTCTCCCGCGAACCGGCAGCGCCTGCACGCTTGCCAAGGAAACTGGGTTAGAAAAATGTTCGACAGACCGAGGCTCGTCGGCGTTTCGCGGGACGATCGGAACGGAGATTGCTCGAATCTCCGCCGGTGAACTTGAAAGTAAAGAGAGTTCGATGCGCCGGCGCCCTGGAGCGGTGCAACATTTTCAATTCTAATCGAAACGCCAGCTACAGGCTAATCTTATCGCCTCGGCTTTGCTTTTGCTCCGATTCGTTTATTCATCGAGAATTACAATTACATCGAATAAAATACGAAATTATTTTAAGGTGACAATTTATTTACGTATTTCTACTGTACCGAAATAATATCTAGCGAAGTAGTTTATAATAATAGTAATTTTGTTGGTCAAGATTGTATGCAATGCCAAATCAATATTTTGTACGAATTATACTTCTTTATTGTGTATTATACCGAATGGAGCATTGAATGAAAAGAGGAAATAAAAATGGAAATAAAAATAAAGAAATAGTAAAATATTGAGATAAAGAGCTGTACGGGACACCGTTAAGTAAAATAGTAATAGTAGAAAAATGGAAAAGGATAATTTTAGATTTATATTCTATTATCGGTCACTGAATCGCGAGATTGAAAATTCTCCAGGAGAAATGTACGAAACGGAGCCAGTGCTGCCCAACGACGATAAAAGATTCGCAATTAATTACGAATTTCCAATGTCGTTCCACGCAAGACCAATCAGAAACAATAGCCATTAAAAAATCCATTGTGCGCTCGAATCAGCGTTACGCTACTATAATTGAAGTAATTGGAGCGGCGCGACGTTGACTCGCATCAACAGGCGTCCGAGCCTCCGGTTTTTATTTTTTTCGAATTTAGCGCGCGACGCCGTCTCGAACATCGTCTCGACGCCGGGAGCCTCGACCGTATATCGAATTACCAACGTTACAACTTGACCGTGGGACAAGCGTCGGCCCACGTTTCTTCGAGTGATTTATACACGATAAATAAACACGGAGCAACGAAGCTCTCGATAATGATCCGGAGCGTAGGTAGGAAACTGCGACTTGTTTGAATTTGAATTTCGCTCGGTGTTAATTTCGATGGATAAGCAGCGAAAGCGGAAAACCGAAGTCTAGAAAGTTGAATTCGACGCTGAAAGTTGAGTTACCGTGAAAAGCGTAAGTTACTCAACGCGGTTGCACGTAAATCCGAGCGTTGTTCGACGCGAATGTACGAGAAAAAAAAAGGATGAAAAACTTGCTCTGTATCGTTTGAATATATGCTCGGAAATTTTGAAATATTTTACGTAATTTAGATTTCAATTTTGTTCGACGTTCATATGGACAAAATAGCAGACGATACACTGGAGTGTATTTAGAGAAGTTTAATGAATCGAATGTTTGCAGTAAAAGATTGCATCGGAGAGAAGAGATATCGATTTATATCGAAGCATGAGCGTCGAGCTCGAGACTGAAGTTGCAGAGTACGGTTCGAACAATTCGTTAAGAAAGTGTTCCGTATTCAAATATTGGCGCCAATGCGCATCGAAATCGTTGACTTACGATAGAAATTAGTCGATCCGAACCGTACCGTGCAACATCGCAACGACGAGTAAATTATTTCCCGCGATTTACAATTGAGTCGAACGTTTCATTCACGTACACGTACACGCGTGGAATAAACTCGGAGAATTCGCGCGACACCCAAGATCTCGACGTATAATTCCCCGAGTATCGTGTGTACTATATTCATCGTATATAGATCGTTCCGTTCGAATTCAAATTTTATTCAAGCAGTTCGCCACAGTTCCGTTCGAATAAATGTTCATTGAGAGCACCGAGCCGTTCGCATAATACGATTCTGAAACGCGAAAATCACGGAGCATCGGTAATCGCTAAAATTCAAAAGGTTTCTGGACACAAACGTCCGCTTATTTGGTTAAATACGGCCGCCAGGGGGCCAGCGGTGATAAACGCGATTAAACGTATCGACGATTTCAACCGTAGATAGAACGTATCGATTCGAAATCTAACCTTTACGGATTCTCGAATCGCGGCAACTTCGGTCCAACCGCTCGCAGCACGATGTATAATACACGATGCCCGAACGGATCTCGCTCGAAATACAATTTGTCACTCGTCCCACGGTCAATGCACGCGACGCGTCTTACACAATAAACACAGGCCCGAACGTTTACGTCGCACCGTGCGAGATGTGCTTTAGCTGCCTCGAAAACGAGACACCTGTTTTCCTCTCTCTCTCTCTCTCTCCGAACATCGGTGCACGAGAGATTCGACGAACGCGCAATACGTTTACGTCTACCATCTAACGGTCGTTCTTTTCGCGGCAAACGAACGTGTAAGTGCTAGACTAGTTTTTTTTTTTTGCCACTTTGCTCGTTGCTTCGCAAGAAACGTTGGGCCTGTCTTGTATTAGGTCGGTGCATGCGAAATGTCGTTTCTTTCGAGTACGAATGTCCTACCGTACGAGATAACGCGAGCTGAATGACAATTGATCGACAGCTGTTGTACACCATATTAAAAAGAAAGCAGTTTTTTGTGTCTGCCGGTGACACATTACCGACAGAGAAACAATTCATCGTCAAGGAGCATTTTATCCTCGATTTGTATAAATAATATTGGAAGAAACTTTAATTAAATCGTATCGACTTAATCTGCGTTCAGTATTTCGAAAAGAAAAACATAAGAAAAAATAAGTAACGCGAGAGAAAAAAAATTAAGTCAAATATAAATTGCAAACGGTAGAATTTTGTAAGACAACGTTAAAAATAATCAACGTCGAACCGTACCGCGGATAATCTCGAAAACGAGTGCTAATCTGTCGGATACTTTTCTTTATCGTGTTCTAACAAAGCTCGTTAATCTCGGTTAACAATGTCAATAGCCGCGAAAGCAGTTATCTCGTTCGAATGTATAAAGTTTGTTTCAATCGAGCAACGAAAGTGCACCGAAAGATGGAAAGCCAACATTTCGCGTTACCAACCTAATAATTACGTACGAACGGGTAAAGTAACATGGACTCACTTGTTGTCCTTTTCCCCTGCTCGGCAAGTCGTGTGACAACGCCGCGCTTCGTGGTAATCCAATGGCACAAGAAGAACACAAACAAGTTTCACCGAACAAGAACACAATTTCTCACCAAGCACAACGGAACGTAACGTGGTGCACACGGTGCTTCTTCCCGTTGGAACGTGGCCGCGGTTACGAAAAATGCGAGATTCGCGCGAAATCAAACGGCACTGTCAGACATTTACCGAGAAACACGAGCGAAACGTCGTTCCGTTTTAAACGCCGCGACGAGACGCGGTGACGCGTCTTCCGGAACGCCCCTCGACGATGACATTAATGTTTATTTTACGCCGGTCACCCACTCGCGGCTACGAAATAATGAAAACACGAGCGAGAAACGAAACGCGACACTCGATCCACACCACAGGAGCGTTCGCGGCAGACTGACAAGTGACAATCGTAAGCCGGCGCAGCCCCACGCGCCACGTTATCCCTACTCACGCGCGTGCACGGCTCACGCGTATCCGTCCTACCTGGTCTGTGCGCGCATCATCGTTCCGTGTTTTCAACCGCTCGCGAATTTCACGAATCGATTTTCCTTTAAAATGTTCCCCGCTTTTAGAAATACCTACGCGCAACAGAGACGTCCGCTGTTCTTCCCGATTCGAGTTCGATGACCGCGCCATCAGGTGGTCAATTTCTGTAGCTTCGGTTGTTCGATAGAAAAAATTAATCTCGAACGGGACTCGAGCGTAACGGATATTTTTTTCATCTCGCGTTACCAATCTAAGGTCGTGAAAAGTTTCTGCGCGCGAAAGTGAAAGTTTCGGCGCGTATTCTTCACGATCGCGGTACATCGAAGCGGCCGCGAAACTTGAACAAATATTGCGTACGTATTTATTGCCCGAATGGGTAATTTTGTCAATAAACGCACAGTGTTGTTGAACTATATAAATATCGTAAATCGATGTACGTATAAATGATTGCTAGCGACAGGTTAAATTTATAGAAATGTACTTTGAACGATACGGAAAATTCTAGTAACTTTAATCGAATCGTGTTGGATTTATCAAGAGAATCGAGTAACACGGTAAAGATATATATTACTGTTTCACTTTTCGGAAAGTTCTAGAACAATTTTAATTTCTCTCGAATGTAAAAGCGCCATCTTTCTCGGTTTGAATTCAGTAGCGGTGGCATTGCATACTTGTAAGACGTAAATCTGAGCTTGCTCGGTGATTCTATTATATATTTTTAAGTAATAAGGTGAAAACAGTAGCGTCGAGCAATAATAGTGGAAACGAGTTTACCTTGTGAGAGAGAGAGTGAGCACAGCTGGAAGAAATTCAAATGTACGTGCATAATGGATCGCAGATAACAAGTGTGCGTCTTCGGCTGAAGTTTACGTGAGTACTTTGCAACATTTATTATTGTATGCGTCTATAGACGACAAGAGATTAGAAATGTGTGTACATAATTGTAAACACTATTGTCTATGTTTCTGAATTCACTATTGTCTATGTTTCCGAAAGTTATGTTAAAACATTTCTGCTTTCTTCGTAACGTATTGTTATAGGTTAAACATTTATTTATACGAATTACGATATCGCGATGAACGCGATTGTAATGTCAAAATGTTACATTCTTTGCGACATAGAATTGCGAATCGATCAATTTGAATAACCGTAGTACCCATGAAAGTTAACAAAATTTTACATTTCAAATCCATGACGGGGAATGTTTATAAGGATACGAAGTTTACTTCGTAAATAACTATTGGATCGTAGGTCCGTCGATTTTGAAAAAATCTTTTAGGGGGTACAGGTAACTTTAGAAAATAAAATTTAACCGATAAATATTACGCGACGGATAAGAGTTGGTTAAATAGAGGATAACGAGCAACGGTTAAACTATGAAACTAACGCACTCGATGGTGCTGGCTCGAACTACTCGGTCGTAAGATTATTTCCTACTTTAGCCCGAGAAATGCATCCAATGGTCGGTATGGAAGTTTCCTGGGCGAACGACCGTCGCTGGAACAGAAATGATTTCATTTCCACTCGAAAGATGGCAACAGCTTCCCCAACACTTCGCTGATCCTATTTTCCTGCGAATATCAAACCTGATGAGACTAGTGAGGTAACCCCGACGATCGATTAATGGGCAAACTTTGTCTAATTGTCGGGGCGCTAATTAAAATCAAGAACAAGAAGTTTTGAACCGAATTACGTATATGTCTTCGAGTTTGAGCGAATTTCGTATGCGCATTCTCTTCTAGATGGAATGATTATTAGTTCGAGGTCACAGAAGTTTCACATTAGTACGTAATCATCGAGCACGACGAACGTAATATTCGAACGTAGATTTTCCGTTCGACGAGACACGCGCTTTTAATCCAACACGGTGAACGATCATTCGTCCGATCTGATATTTACAAATTGAACAAATTGATCCATTTACGCTCTACGAGGGAAATATTACATGTAAGCAGAAAATTTAGTTTCTCGTGCCGTTTAGTATCGTTGAAACAACAATGAATATTGCAAATATTCGTGTTTTCCATATAACTGAAATTAAATCAACCGAGAAGCTATAGAATTCGCAATGTTTGCTAAAAAATTTGTTCGAAACGTTTTATCGTTATTTTCAAATTCCCTACTGAAAACGTGTGAAATTTATTATCACGTTGCTCCGATGCAACGATACTTAGAAATAATACTAGTAATAGATGGTATAAGATACTAAAAATAATACTAGTGTAGAAATTAACGTACAAACGGGCAAAAATTGTACTCGTGGGAAAGGACCAGAATAATTTCGTTCAGTTTTGGACCGATCTCTACCATCGGAATTTAGATAGTGTTCGCTGGTATTCCTCCATTTAGGTCCAAATAAATTTCGGTGATATATTCTGCGGATCGCCAGCTAAAGCGATATTGTCTTAGTGACTCTTTCGATCGCAAGCTGCACACCGGGGAGTGCACTTCCGGGCGAAATTCGATACAGAGAGTAAACTCGATTTAAGCTTTGGTCTCCTGACTCCGGTATCCCCAACTATAGTAACCAAGTGACTAGCGCTCGTTCTCACTTACAGGAAAGAAGGGTCTATAAAACCCTGCGATGTGTAAGTGATCACTGGGAACTTCACACGCTTGAAATTGAACATCCGTGGACGGTTGTCGATAAAAATACTTGCAACGACACGTTGAACTTGAGAAATATAAAACATGTTCGGGAAACAAAATATCGAAAATAATTTCTTTAATGTTTGGTCGTAAATTTTAACTAAACGATAGATTCATCTTGCCTGTTAAAAAAGTTCGCCATTTGAATACAATATTATTTAAAGGTTGTTCGAAGAGTCATTTCGTTTTCCAAAATGAAGAATATGTAATTTAATAAAATGTTTCTACACTCTAAAAGAATCGTGTTTCATTTTCACCAGAAACAAAACGAAATGATTTTCCGAACAAGCCAATATGATATTCAAATACGATATTATTTCAAGACGATATTGGTTAAATTATGTTTCTCGAGTAATTATCTTTTCCCTATCGATATTCACTGCGAGAAAGAATTATTACGTAAATAACGTCGAACATCAGAAGTTTCTGCACGAAGAGCTGACGCGAAGGAAATAAAGGGAAAACATAGAAGAGCAATGTAAACGAAAATAAATGGAGACGAAAACATTGAGCAAATCGAACACTCCGAGGAAAGGAGGAACCACCGAAGAGGGAAGCGTCAGTGAAAGGAATCTGGATGTAAAAGTTACGATGGGGAGTAAAGAGAGGAATAAAAATAGGTAGGCAGGGAAGAGCGTAACAGACCCGACCAGAGGGTATAAAAGGAAAACGTAGAAACGCAAAGTAAACGAAAAAACTGTGCACGAAAACATTGATAGATCGAACAATCCCAGGAAAAGGGGAACTACCGACGACGACGAGGCAACGACGAAAGAAAGCTAGAAGTGTTTGTAAGAAAAAAAGAAAAAGAAAAAAGGAACAAAACCGGGGTAGAAGATGTAAGAGTTACGGTGGAAGTAAAGAAAGGGATAAGAATAGGTGGACAAGAGTGTAACAGAGCTGACGTGGAGAGGAGAAGAAGAAGAAGAAGAAGAAGAAGAAGAAGAAGAAGTAGAAGAAGAAGAAGAAGAAGAGGCCAGCGCTTATATAAAAGTTAGAAGAAAACACAGAAGCTGTCGGTGGCGGCTGAAGGAGGCGCGATGATGGTGAGGCTTGGCGGTGGTTTTAAGTGCTCTTTTGCCGAGCACAGACGTCTAGGACGATGATGAAAGCGCTCCTTTATTACTTTCTCGCGGTAGGTGCGATTTGAATTTCAAGGGAACGAACGGCCTGTCGACCGAGTTGATTTCTCGTAAATGAAAGGCCAAACGGTTTTCGTTTCGTCTTTCAATTCAAAATAAATACCTCGGTCACCCCTGTCGACAAATTCGAAGGAGTCCACCGATGACGAACGAGTCCCGACGTTCTCGCAGACGCGATTCACATTTACTGTTTGGGATTCATACGTTACGTACGAAAGCTGCGCGAAACTCCAAGGTAATTATTTCACATCTCCGTAAGGGTCGTTGGTTTCGAAGGATTCTACGATCTTTAGGATACGTATGTTCTTTAAACACGTGAGCTGAATTAGTCGCGTTTTTCGAAGCTTGTTACAATTTTTTTCATTCGTCGGTTAGTCAACTTCTTCTACGTCTTCTTCTTGAATGGTAGACAGAAGTGTTTGTGATCTCGGACTTTTATTTCGAATAAGACTGTACTCACATTTGTGAACGAGTCACCCTGAAATTTACTTCGGATTGCACGAAGCTCCAGGGTAATTATTTCACATCTCCGTAAGGGTCATTGGTTTTAAAGGATTCTACGATCTTTAGGATACGTATGTTCTTTAAACACGTGAGCTGAATTAGTCGCGTTTTTCGAAGCTTGTTACAATTTTTTCCATTCGTCGGTTAGTCAACTTCTTCTACGTCTTCTTCTTGAATGGTAGACAGAAGTGTTTGTGATCTCGGATTTTTATTTCGAATAAGACTGTATTCACATTTGTGAACGAGTCACCCTGAAATTTACTTCGAAGATTGCACCAGGGTAATTATTTCACATCTTCGTAAGTATCGTTGGTTCAAAGAATCTTACGACCTTCAGAGTACGCAAACTCTTTAAACATGTGAGCTGAATTTATCGCGTTTGAGAGGGGTTGTTGTAAATATTTTCATTCGCCGGGTGGTCAACTCTTTCAACACATTTATTTTAGATGGTAAACAGAAGCGTTTGCGATCTTGGAGTTTTATTTTGAATACGATTCTCAATTGCATTCGTCGTGCACTTTCGTGAGCAAGTTATCGCGAAATGTTCCAATTACCGTATACGATATTCGTTTAAATTATTTTCGATTGATAATCGAGTTTCCGGACGTTGCTCGATTAAAGCGATTAATTAAAATTTATCCTTTTGCGATATTAACGCGAAAAATGTGTTTAAAGGTAACGAATGAAAATGAATTTTAATGTAAAACAAATTTGATATTTAAACCGAGTACATACCTCGACGAACGTGGTTGCAATACCATCGAAGTCCATGCTGTTAATTAAACTTCGTACATAATTTTCTCCGACAACCGAGCGGGCAATAAAGAAGGAAGTGTACGAGAAAAAAATGCAAACTATGAAAAGGAAGGAGCTAAATGCATCGAGTCTACGCGAACAGTTGTAAATAAGTGGGAAAATGAAGTATGGGAAATGGAAGGCGATACGATAAAAGAACGCGCGCAGATGAGAAAATTGAAGAAGTCAATTAACCGTCATTTGCGAGTTACTTAATAGAATGTACAATTATCACGAAAGTAGTTCAACAGTGAAGATGTTAAGTTGAACGTGGCGCGTAGTCCAGGGTGATATACCTAAATACACATACATTTCTTAGCGAACTTTCGAAAGTACGATTCTATTTAAATTACCATACTATTCTCCCCATTTAATCGAAACTGGGGCAGTGGCTTAATTCCAATTTACTGCAGTCCTTACTCGAGAATTCTGCAAGTTTCTACTTAACGCTGTTTTATGATTTTAGCATTTACACCATTGAAATACTGCTTTCTAATTAAAGTGCGTGGTGTGTTCGCAAAGTGGAAGAAGTCGCGGCTGTAGATTTATTTTCAACGTTACTCTTTCAACTTTATTAAGTTGAGAACTATTAAGTATTATCGAGAATGGTTTGCAGAACAAACTGAAAAGGAAGTGCTTTTCCATTGCAAAGTACCAGTACTTGCAAAGTAAAGAAGAAGGAGAATGGGGTCGTGAGAAATCGGTCGTTATATCGGTTGGACAGGCTTTTAATAACTTTGAAGGATACTTGGGGCACTGATCTTCAAAGGACAGTCGTCGTCCTTTCATTTATTCTTACACTCAATAATTCTGTTTTAAATCATTTATGATTTTTCTCGTTCACCGAGTATTCGGTACATTATACACCACCACTGGTGAAACCATAATTTAAATCAAATATTTGATTGTTTGTTCTGATTTACGTACATCTAACTGCAACACACCGCACGTGAAATTTACATTTTAATCGAATCAAAGTTACGAACGGCATTGAAATGTTTAATACGTTGGACACAGTGTCGATAGAATTATTCTTCTTTGTATTGATGAAATTTAAGACATTTTTGTTCATCGAGATTGTAATGTTAGAGACCGACTACGTGTATTGTGAATAACATCCCATATTTTGAAACTATCACGTCTTAGTCTTATTTGTATCAATTTTTGAATAACGAATCCAACGAAGAAGAAAAATTAGTCAAAAACAAGTGTCGATTTAAATATAAATAAATCTAAAAATCTTTTCCAAACGATAAAGGATAAAAATTTGGTCACTATTGGCTTTTTATTATAAATGCAATGTTCATTGTTGTATAGAACCACATGTACGCGGTTTAAACGTTTACCGTACTTGAATGTTAAATAACATATATCTCCGTTACTAATATCAATCTATAAAGAGCAGAGATAACAATTTTGAATTTCCATCCTCGTAAAATTAAAGTGAGCAGGAGTCTTGGAGTCTTATATGACCCCAGAAGTCATTCCGGGGTTAAGCACAAAACTTTCAAAAACTCAGACCGTATTTTACTCTCCAATAAAATTATACGCGTCTTTCTCTTCCAGCGTAAAATATGTGCCCGTCACCGATGTATAAAGACCAGGAATAACAATTTTGGATTTCCGTATCGTAAACTTTGAGCCAACATGGGTCTCAAATGACCCCAGAAGTCGTCCCGGGGTTAAGCGCAAAACTTTCGAAAACATTCCAACCCTCTCACGAATAATAGAGATCCTCGACCGCCTTTTAAAAGTCGAGTCCAAAACCCTGGTATATAGAAGCATACGCTTACAATATCTCGCCGCGATAAGAATCAAGGTCTTCGGGTATTTACCCGAGAACTTAGACGAGTTGGAAACGCTTTCGGATGCAACATCTCAATTTCTGATCGTGAAGCCCATGTTGCGCCACAAAAAGCGTTTTTCGAGCTCTTTTAGACTCATCCTCGTCTCTCCCCCTGACCGACCTGATCTCTCCCTAGTTTCTTTACTCCCTGCCTCCCCCTCGCCCTACCACTCGTCTTCTGCTGGAAACTGTCGATATCTCTTGGCTCCTTCCACGTCCTCTCGTCGGTGAAAGAACCGGAATATTGAAGTTTTCGGTCAGTGCCCGATTTTAACTATACGACCCTATCTCCGCGGTAGCGCCGAATCCAGACGCGACTCGACGCGACGCGACCCGACTCGACGCGACTCGACACGACTCGACTCGACTTGGCTCGGTGCGACTCGGTGCGACTCGGTGCGACTCGGTGCGACTCGAGTCGACTCGACTCGACTCGACTCCACGGAGAAAGAGACACTCCAGCGTGAAAACCAGCGGGTGGGAGACTCGGTAGCTCGAGAGAGGGGGTTGTTCGGCAGATCGGCGGCCGGAGGGTTGGCAGGCGAGTGAAACAGACAGTGATGGTGGGTAGCCGGAAACAGGACAGACAGTCGGATCCGCGGAGTCGCCGGAGGAGAGAAGAGACAGAATGAGCGAAAGAGGGACCGGGCCAGAAGGGAAAAGGACGCTCGGCTCGGGTATAAGAATCAAACGGAAGGAGCGAAAGAGCGAAAAGGAAGGCGGTTGAAAGGTGGATAGGAGGGAGGGGGTGGAGAGAGAGAGAGAGAGAGATAGACGGCAAGTAAACGAAGCCCTTTTGACTTTCTGGGTCAGGAAAGTCGATTACTCGGCACCCCAGCGCCTGGGAGAAGCTCTTAACTCTCCGCCAAAGTGTAAACAAGCCTTGGTACTGGTACCGGGCGTGCATAAATCTAACGGGTGTACAGGTGGCTAACTTGCTACGGAAATATTAATAATTACACGCAACGAGTGTACGCAATTCTGGATTATTTTACTCGAGATTGTTCGCGCTGACCCCTCGAGAAAGGGGGAGTTTATTCGAGGATTTATTTTCACTGTTTGCTCGCAAGCGATTAAACTCGACGTTACCGCTGGGAAGTAGGCGATCGTGCATCTGGGTGTAGAGAAAAATTAATTTTTGTTTGTTGGAAGAATATGGCGCCTTTCAAGTTTCATATTTCTTATTGGAAATATTCGATTCCATTGAAGCAATCGAATTATACGTATTTCGTAATTTGTTTTGAAATTTGTAAATTTATTTTTTGTTATTTATTTATTGTAATAGAATAAGCGGTTTGTTTTGAAGGAAAGAGTAATTAGCGTGAATAATATATACATACCGTATGTAACTTGAATTAAACGAAACTATACGTATCTTTTTGAGAAAAGAAAAATTGAAAAAGAAAATTTGTTTTAAAATGTCTGTAGGTACACGCGTACACACAAAATATGTGTAAACGAGTATTCGTGGTACAATTGGAAACGGGGTAATTTTACACATAAATTTAAATAAAGAATTTCGGAGTACAATTTTTTACACGAGGCTTTGCTTTCGAGAAACTCAATTCCGAAATGTAATCAAATATGCGTGCAACTTAGTACGAATTGGATAATGTGTCTGTTCATTATTCATTATTTCTACTTCCATTATTGTTTGTAAACGTTGGCAGTGGTACAGTATTATCTGTTTTCTGCCGATCTCATTATCTAGTTGAAACCAGTTAAAACAGATAATATCAAACCGTAATCAATGCTTACAAACACCAACACAAGTAGAAGCAACGAGTAATGGACAGACACGATAGCCAAGTAGTAATCAATTGCACGCGTACCCAACGGATTTTCAAAATCGATTTTCTCGAAAACAAAGCCTTCTATGGAAATATTCCATTCTACATTTTCGATTAAGTTTGATGCTCCGCATTGCTCCATTCTTGATTGTACCTCGAATTTTGGCCCATTCTGTGTAGTGTGCAAATATTAACAGAAATTAAGTTGTTAGTTATGTACAAACGTATAAAGAAAGAAGATTTAGTTAGAAAATTAGTGTTTTCATATTCTATCCTATGATATCTTAAAGTTTGAACATTTATGCTTATTGCGGAATGTTAATTATTTGGATCAGAACGAAACAAAATAATTAACACATCGATTTCCTTCTTTTCTATTTCGATTAATAAGTTTTTTAGTTCTTTTTTGATTTTTTAATAATTCAATTCCAGTGTTTTGTACAATAAAAAAGTTATTCGATAATCTTCAGTCCGACGTGTAAAAATTCCTTAACAGCCGAGAGACATTTTAGAAATCTTTTCGTAAAATAAATAAATAACAAAAAAGATTAAGTTATTCGAAGATTGAAAAATCCATCATATTTCTAGGATACAATGTATGGACGTCGATGCTTTTTTACAGATTTGTTAAAGAATTACGAGTCACTCGTCGAGTCGTACGTCGTAAAACAGGGACATTCGTCATTGATTCCATAAATGGCTACACCCGGTAGATGGCAGCTGCACAGCGAAGAATATACGGACAAGGTTCGTACAGAAGTCATAGTAATTACTAATTAAGCAACAGGCGCACTTGAATTTGTAATTACGGCTTGTCTGGTAGATGTATGCAACAATTTTTAATTATTACGACATTCACCGTACGGAACAATTTGAATGACGAATGAAAAGTGGCTCGTATCTTCCGTTGCATCGCGATGCACTTTTTTTTCTCCACGCAGGCTCGTAATGCGTATAAAATTGCGTCTCTTAGTGCAGCGATTTACTCATAATTGTCGTGGCTCGATCGCGATTTTGCGATGTTGCGCGCGCACGTCGAACCTTTCCGCGTTTGAAACAAATTGCAACAACGACGAGCGATTTAATTGTACGAATAAAGGAAAGCGCGTGCTCCGCGCCATTCATCCGAAACGATGCACCGATAACAACTTTCAAAGGCTCGATGAAAAGCTACAAATAATTTGATAAAATTAAGAAGCGAGAAAAAAAAAATTACCTGCCGTGTTATGGATTTAAGTAAATTCTTTATTTCTTCGGACTGGCGATTGCTTCGAAAGATTCCGTGCACGAATATAAAGTAAAATTTATACAATGAACTTGATAAAAGTTTCTCTTCGTTAGATTCACGATAGAACTTTCCTTAATTAAAATAAATAAGAGAGGTGAGGGAAAATGTATTTTAAGCAGTAATGGAGTATACCATAAGTGTGAACCTCAATCTGGAAACGTTATGTTGTCAGAATCAGTAATTAATAAGATATTAAACACACAATAATAAAAAAATATAAGTGTACTTTTCGTCTGAGAAATTTTAGATATTGAAATGTTTTCGAAGACATCGAGTAGGCATTTCTTAGAAACTTTCAGTAATTTCTTTTCTAACTTTGCGTAAAATAGTTGCAACATTATTTTATTTGATTTCATTTAGATACCTTTTCACAATTTCTTATCGCAACAAATTCCCATTACTTTTGTTTGTATTTCTTATTTTCGTTGATTTCTAAACAAAACATTCGAACATTTTTCGCAATAACTGTCGTTAAAAATCAGAACTCAATAATCGATTTTTTTTTAAAACGAATAAATATTTATTACCAACGTCGGTAAGGATTGTTTTGATGATTTTTAAAGGAAAGCACGTGTCTTCTGTGCCATTCGTTCGAAACGATGGATCGATGATGACAACGTTCTAACAATTTGAGAGAAAAAATGGTGTTGCTTCGATTAAAGGTATCGACGTTGCCTCTAAACTTCACGCAACGAAATGCTGCGCACGAGTACGTAGCGAGATGGGTTCGTTAAAAATTTACATACTTCATACGGAGCAAGATCGTTCATAGTTAGGTTTATTCCTCTAATGTATTTTAATTAGCTCTCGCAGCGCGGTGCGTGCAACCGTGCACTACGTGTATAATTTATGAGAATGCGAGTGAAACTTCAAACAAACACCAAGCTAATAGCTGAAAACGAGGTAGCCGAGAATAAAGTTTCGGCGAGGAAAATATAACTGGAATTCACGAATAGGGTCGTTATTGGGCAAACCAACGTTTCATCTAAAATGTAAAGTGGTGTATTCACTTTTTCGTTTCTGAATAATTTTGTTTGGAACAGTTTTTGTTAAAACAGTGTAAAATATAGTGCATCATTTTATAACTGTGCGAATATGCATTTGCGAGTATATGTATTATATGTACATTACAGACATTTTGGCTCTAGAGTATCGTGCACACGTACATTGTCAGGTTTGTTTTAAAATTTGTAGAAATTTAAAGCTTTGGAAATGAAAAATTATCGAAGCTTACGAAAAATTTCGTACGTAATATTTAAACTGAATATTTTCGACGAGGATTCGCGTATAAGAGTAGAAGGCATGCTACTAAGTAAATCATATTACGTTCAGGCGATCTGATTATAATCCGTTCAACTTCATTACGTGATTATTAATCTTATTAATCATTCACTGAAACACTTTCGTCACTGCCATACTTCACATACCTATTAGGAAATGCTTATTTGAGGAAGAACGTTTAATTAAATTCTCTCATAGTGCATCCTATCTTTGATAAGGCACTACTTGTTACTTAGATATTTAACAGCAAAATACAGGCAATTTATACGATTAAGAAAAATCAATCTCTGATGAATTCGTTTCGTAGAATCTTCTTTCAAACAATGGTACTCGGAAGAAATAAAGTTATTAAATTGACAAATATTTGTACAGTCAATACGAACGTCAATGTGTTCAACTACGTTTAACCGAAACTCAACACGAATCGTAACCTCGTAATTCTAATTAAGTCCTGAGTATGGTCTTCCACTCGTAACACAATAAGTAATTCACAAAGTATTTCGATGAAAAGCTTTCGACAAGTTTCCAATATTATAAACGCGATGCACGCAGACAGTTGATGTTTACTCGAACAATATCGTAGCGGTGCATTATGTCCGTAATCCAAATAATAAACTTTCGCAAGCCTATAGATCATCGTGTGCGATGTATTGTCGATTGTTTTGTAGCTCTCTCGAAAATGAACTATTTAACGTGCAGTAGACAGATATACACGTGCAAGCAAACTCTCCGTTATGGACAGCATAATTTTCAGCTATGGCAGCACAGTTTCTCTAATTGCATAGACAGCTGCCATGCAGTTGCTGTTACTTGAGCAACGTAGGCTGTTAACAGTCTAACGAATGTTTACAGATACACGACTCTATTACTCACCGGCGATTCTCCAACACGAAATTTAACTTAAACCTTGAACATTCGACTCCTCTCTCTCTCTCTCTCTCTCTCTACCTCTTCATTAACGTCACCGAGAATAATTATATCCATTATGGTCACGTACCTACCGTCGATTTCGTTAAGTATCAAAGTCGAACGACTTCGCTGATTCGACTGTCAACCATTCTATTTCAGTTTGCGTCAATTCGCGCGCATTCGCTTGTAAACACGTACTGATTCTAGTGTAATTACTCTCGAAGTCGAAGGAATACTCTTGGTGACACTATAGCACAGCACTGACAGCAAACTATGTTTGGTAGCGTCTTACGAGGAACCAACATTGTGACAGAAACTTGGAAGCTTACTTGAAGTTATACGAAAAGGAAATCCGTTGTCATGGTTGCAGAAAGCGTAAAATATTTGCTAAGCTGCTTTGAAATTTATTATTATTTCCGTGTGAAAGTTTTCTTCTTGCGAGAGGACACCGTATCTTCGATTTAAAGAAGTCGTAACAAAGATGAAGTATTAACAAAGATGTAATAGTTTTCGTGGAGCATGTATTGTTAAAGTGATATTGACGATACTTGAACATTAAATATTCTTTTCTCGATACAGGTACCTTCAAAATGGTGAGTAACTTGTCTGACAAAATAATTATTCGATTTATATAAAATTTGAACCGTAAACCGTATATTTGCGATAAAATTCTCCATCTATGGATTTTTTTATCTCCCATACTTTTTGAGAAAAATTCAGAACCTCTCGACTTTTCTGCAAAACTTACATTCGTTCTTAACAAGCTTTCCATTCCTAAACGAATCCATATTTTTAAAAAATTCTTACTTAAATTGGTAGTAATATTCAGCTGGTTTCTAGAAATTTTAATTTCACTCAATTCAATTCTAATCCTGAGGATCAGAGAAATCTATTTGATCATACGATCAGGAAATTCGGGTAGCATTATACGAGGACGTTTATATTTTCTAATTATATGCTACATTTTTCTATAAAAATTGATAAACATATCGCTCGAAGAAAGTGATTCTAATACATGTGCGAAGTACTTAAATGAAACATTCCGTATCGTTAGAAAAAATTCCTAAGAATCAGTTTTCTTCGGTGAAAATGAAATAATTATTTTCTCCAATTACTCGCATGCATCTAACGATTACCTTCCTAACACGAGAATAACATTCGATATTACTGATTTAATGTTCGGTTTAATTGCGTCGTTATCCCAGTCGTAAGTGTTTTTTTTTATTTATCTATTTATCGAAGGCAGAACTCTCGCTAGTTAAAGGTGAAAATAAAATAAACATTTTCGAGGAAGTAAAAATAAATAAAATTTGCACACGGAAGAACCGAAGCAGCTTCAGTTTATCTGGGCGCGTGAAAGTAATTAATGGGACGGAATTTTAATTGCATAGCACGCGGTAAGACGAATTACGCATAATACCGACCACTATAATTGTGGTTGAAAACTTTCTCGTTAATCGTCTCACCTCTTTTCGCTGGAGGAGGGAGGTAAAATTGTTTCTCGTAGATAATTTAACAACTAAACTTGTTTATACTTCAATCGATTAAAATGACGACAATCATATGTGAACTACCTTTACATCTTATTTCTAAATCGCGAATTATAAACTTACGATTTATATGTACTAATTTACATTTTATATTACGCAAGGTTGAATTTCTCTGAGAAAATACTGAGAATTCTACGTTTCATCGCGTAAAAGTATTTCAAACAGACGTAAAAAATAATGAATGATACAATCCTAACGAGCAAATTGGAACGAGTTTTATTTTTCTTACGATTTACGATCACTGCGGTTTGGTATCTCGCCAGAAATTTGAGTTTAATTGTTGTATAGAATGTGTCGTCGTATATGGATACAATTTCACGCGTGAATTTTTAAGAAAATTTTCAGTTTATTTCCGTATCCTTGAAATGAATATAAAAGGTGTACTTTATTTTGTTATACGAGCAATAAGTAAGCCTTTGCTATTAAATCCATCAAGAAAGTTGAGCAGGTCTTGTCTTAGATACATCTCTCGGTTAAAAACTGTCTTCTATTAGCAGATCGGGAACTAAATGCTTAATTTTTGTTCGTGTAATAAAATAAAGTACACCTTTCACATTTATCTTAAAGTACTAAAAATAATTCATATATATATTCATCTTATTCGAACAATCAACACACGATGTTATTTCGCGAGTAGACATCATTATCCTGTAGTGATATCAATCAAGTTACATATTAATAACGTTATATTAAAAATATATCAAGTCACCCCATCGTTTAATTAAAATTTTCCAAGACCCATCCATTCTCAGACCCCACTGTATAATATCTTACATTCTACGGATGGAATGCATAATATCTTATATTCTAAGAGGGGAATGTTCAAACAACACTTGAAAGGTTAATATTTCTTTCTTCGCTTTATAAATTAGGATCGCATAAAGGGAATGGAAGCAATGGAGGCAAGGGAGAAAGCTATCCATGTTACTAGAAATGAATTTATTATCGTATACCTAGTCGGTGGAATAGGTATATATGAAAGCTCGCATACTTGTCGACTATTCCTCGACAAAAGAGTCAAAGTAAAACTTGACTACTTTTGCACAAAGAAGGCGAACGACTGTCGATTGGCTACGTAGTATCTGCAGGGCCCTATTGATGTACCGTTGACTAAAGTTGTCAATTGGTATTACTATTGGTATTAGTATTACAATTGGTATTACTACAAATACGAAATATCGATGAAACGTTATCATTCAACTGAAATAATTATTTAGAGAAATCGAAAATATCTTCCCCGAAAAAGTAGAGAATATTCACGGTATTCGGCGTTAAGAAATCACGAGGTCTCGCGCTCGAACGAACTGACCTACAAAGTTTCATCCCCCATCGAGAACCCCCATTGGCGGTCACTGCTTCTCGAGTGTTGCTCGACGAATCGCACACGTTCGTTTCGCGAATCGTTTACCATCGTACTCGAGAGCCGATTTCCGGTTCGAGATGCGCGCGATCTCAATCGCGGCGTAGACCCGCGCCTCGCTTACGAGATAGGGGTCGCGACTTCTTTCCCCCACCGGAACGGTCCCTCTCTCCTCCCGTGCGTCCCTTTCTCCCCCCACTCCACGTTCCGTTTCCTTTTTATTTCACCGGTGGTACTCGGTGATTAGTCGAAGTAGCGAGGAACGCGCGAGCGGGGGAATGGAAAATTTACGGGGTGGGGGGAGCGGGCGACTGGGTGGGGTTGGGATTGGGGGTAGGGGTGGGGGTGATGAGCTCAGAGGCAGAGGAGCAAACACAAAAGAGCGCTGCACGCTACCCGCGTCGTGCCCCCGGCGGCGTCCGTGCTCTTTGTTTCGCGGGCGCGGGCAAACGGAAATAAAGAAAAGCCCGAAACGAATATCGTAAGGAAGCGGACGAACGAACAATAAAGAAGAAATGCCTCGGTGAATGGCGGTACCCGCTCGATGCCCGTGTACCGAAATATCGGCGCGACGAATAGGGTCTTGCGGCTGAACGGGAGGACGCCGTTCAACGGCCGTGTGTACGCGTCGCGACGCCCGTTTCCAGCGTGCAAGACGAGAACGAAAACCGGCGCGCCTCGCGTACAATATTTCGCCTGGAATAAACGCGAACGCTAACCGACTGCGACGAGTTATTTGCACGGCTTGTAAATCTCCGCCATTGTGTCGGTTGGTTTACGAAAGGGTGCATTTATTGGGGAGGTGGGGAGGAAGGGGTGGCTGTTCGCGCGTCTCTTTCGATTTACAGCGGGGTCTCCGTTATCCGAACTAACCGGTGGGGACAAGATGGAGGGGATGATTCGACTCGGAGAGCGCGAAGTTCGTTACCGGAATTTGTTGCGCGCTGATTCCGGGGATGGTATCGGAAATTTTGTACACGTACTCGTGGCTACGAGACACACCTCGTGTAAATTTCTTCGGACGTTAACGATCCTTCTCGTGTTGTTTATTATCGCGTGGAAGAGTGTGTAAAGGAAGTTCGATGGCGCGCGTGATTCGAGCGGTTATGGTCTTCCGAACACAGAAGTTTTAGTTTCAACACTAAAACCAGTACGTGAACGTATTTCCACCGGACTTTATACGTATCTTCGAAAGTAGAAGGGGAAAAGACGAATCAACTTACCAGTATAATTAGTGTTCTATTTTAGCGATTTTTTTAAATAATTGAAATTGCAAAACTGTGACTCTTACGAAGAAGAAAGTTTTATTTTTAGTAGAATTAAGGTCTTTATTATGTAATCGGTATAGAAGTCTCCAATATAAAAAGGTAATGTGTACATAGATGAAACATTAATTAATTTTATTAACTGAAGTTTGGGGATCTTCAAAGTTAGGAAACTCGTCTAAATTATTGCTAAATATAATACTTTTTCGTACCTTTAAAATCACGCGATATTTGTATAGATTTAATACTACTAATTAAATTTTTTCCAAACGTCCTCTGTAATCGTAGGGCACTAATTCATCACTTGGACATAATGGTATGCAATTGTTATTATACAATGCATCAATTGTCATTACATCGCTTCGACGTTATTATTTGTTCACAATTCTTGTACTGATTCATTTTCACGTTGGAACAATATTTCAATAAGAATAGGAAGAGCATTCCTTTTCTCATACATGCTAGGACATATTCTGTTCGAATAGTAAAATATTCTAACAATAAAGTGCTCGATTGGTTGAACATTCGGATAACGGAGGTTGTGCAGTGTTCGATGACCCGATGCTAATTCGCTTTTGACGAGCTTTGATGTCGATTGGGTATATGATTCGATCGGTCCTAATTCGATGTTGTGCGACTGTGTTTATTTCAGTTGACGCGCCAAACGCGACACATACGGAATGTTATATTGCGAACTTTACGCGTGAATTGATTTTTAATTATACAACGTGCGACTGAACTCGAAGTTAGATTCTATAAACCCGTGAACGAAAAATTGCATTATGCATTGTGAAAAAATGCAAGTGACCTTTACACGACCTTGACGTTCCAACCCAAGAACCTTTCTCCTGGAATATTTGAGTATTTTTCTCCAAGAACTTTAACCCTTCGAAAATAATTTGAAAAAGATTCAACCTTGTTCGAAAAATTACAGATTCACTCATTAAAACAAGACATCCTGTACAGAGTGATTCATCCATTCGGGTTGCGAGGGTTCGATGAACGTTGACTTAGAATTAACCCTTTGGGAAGATCGTACGCTCGATGACATACTTTTTCCCATTCTCGACGGTATTTGATTAATCCTGCCAACATGTTCTGGTAATGGACGTTACTGTTATTGTTACCGTCACGTGGAATTGTTGGAGGTAATAATACATTTGGAGAACAAAAGCTAACTCGGAGGAATGAAAGAGCCTTTGCAATGTTGAATAGCCGCGATGCCTCGGAGGTACAGTTTATAAGTAGAAAAGTACGCGTAAAGCTTAATGTACAAATGAACGGACCGAGGCTTTCGTGAATAACATGCTTAGTACAATGGGAACTAAGGTGTACTTAATTACGTTCACTCATCTTTTTTTACGCAAACGTACAAGATTGAAGAGAGAAAATTGTTTCTCTGGGAATCGGAAATATGTGGAATAAATTCTTGTAATTAAAACTCGTGTATTGTACTCTGAAATTTACGTACGTGGAAAATTTATAATTCTTTCAAAAAAACTACTGCATTTCTTCGTGAACAAGTACTTGGTGAAAAATTGTGAATAATCTGATAACGTTGAAACAAACATGGAAAGATTACTTTGATGTGTTACAATTTTAGAAAAAACTCTTCGTTCCTTCGGGCTAGTCATTGTTTCAAAAGATACTATTCCGTCGACAAATATAAAATACGATTTGTACAGTGAATTCGATAAAAATTACTTTTCGTTAGATACGTAATACAATTTTTCTAAATCAAAATACAACAAGAGAGTTCACGATAAATCTGCTTTAGAAACTGACGTAAAATCGAAGCGTAAATTAAAAATTTAACTCTTCTCTGAGAAATTTCGAATATTAAAATATACTTAGACATTGCGTAGACGTTTCTTACAAATTTTGGGTAACTTATTTTGTAAATTTCCATAAATCCAAAATACTCGCAGTATCGTTTCGTTCGATTTTATTCAAATACGAAACAATTTCCTATCGCAAGAGGCTGTCATCGATCTCATTCGTATTTTCCATTCTCGGCTAATTCAGAGCTTACTAATCACTCTACTCTGATCTGGTATAATAGCCTGTATTCGATGCAATTTGCATTCGATGGAACCGTGAACACAACTACGAAGTAAATGAATATTTATTATCAAAGTCTGTGAGAATTCTCCGAGCCGAATTTTTTTGGCTCGAAATTGAACCACGGTCTTTTAAAAATAATATTCCCGAGGATCGTTCGCTACTGAGAAACATTACTATTGATTTTCACCACTGCCGTGCTTTCTCGCTTCGTTCGCTCTTCTTTCGATTTTCTTCGACGAAATTAAATTATTCATAACGCGGACGTGTGAACGCGATGACAATTTACCGCCAGTAGCATATTGGAAGTGACGAGACCTCGAATTTAGGATGAGCAGCGGACAGCGAACTACGGGGGTCCTGGTGATTGCTAAACTCCAAAGGTGTCAGTTGTTTGTCTTCTACGCTAGTTTATTCAGTGTACCGTTCCTGGTAGTTCGTCTCCGATAGACGATTAAAACTGCACACCGAGAAGTTTCACCGTTTCCTTGGTCGACAGGATTCGAGTTTGTGCGGTTAGTTACAAGGATATATTCGTGTTCGACGAACACGCGGAAACAGGAAGCGAATTTACCTAACTTGGGAGAGACCCGGCTCTGTTTCCAGTATTTTGATAACATCGATAATATGAAAATTGTCGAGACCATTGAGCGTATTCTGTTATCATTCGCCTTGGAAAAATTAATTTCAGCTACTTCGCGCGAGAATAATACAGTGGAACCATAACCGTATTTACTTAGAACAGACGTAGTAAGTTCGTGGTTTGTTTCGGTTTTAGAATCTATCGAACCTGGATGTTTTAATGGGTCGATTATTCGATATATTTTCCATCTCATTTATTTTTATTTGATTAATTTCTACATATTTCAGATGTAAGTATAGTCAGATACTGCAAAACACCCTCTAAAAAAAAAGTGGTTGTTGCTTCGTTACGATATGATTTTACATTATTGACATATCGTTTAAAGGGAGTTATAAATTTAAATATTTTGTTGTCGCGCAGATAACATCGCTCGTTTTTAAAATTGAGTCCCTCTCTCGCATTCATTTACCGACCTATCCCAAGTTCGTATGGGATGGTTAGTGACAAAGGTTGAGTCATCGCTACTTTACTATTTTTAGTCGTTACGTATGTATTTTCGAAGAAAATGTAGGTCGCATTATTTATAAGATTTTTCAACCGTCATTCAACACCCCGTTCTAAGCACATTTTAGTATAGTTTGGCATATTTTAAACGCTGCGTTTTAAAGTGTCATCTCGACAAGCAAATTAAATATTAAAGGGAAGCATACATTCTGGTATCATCCGAATCTTGAAAATTTACAATTGATTTATAAGATTTAGCGATCCTCTTTTCATTCTTTACTTAATAGCTTTGTCAATTTTTATTTGATCTCTATGCACTAAAAATCTCAACAGCTTAATTTCATTCATATATAACGAAAGCGTCGGTATAATAAATAGCACTGCACCCGTATTATAAGGTTAACACGTTCGGAGAATTAAACATTTCCTTCGGCAATATTTAGACGAAAGTGTAACTCTTATTCAATAGAGTAAATTCGATTAATACGTATGATATACAAACATCGTTCGATAGATACCTACATCGGATAATATATAACCTCGTTAATTATTAATGATTACGACCACTGTGTAAATCAACGATTATGATTATCCCCGAGTTTGTAATTATAATAAGTCAATAACACAAGCAATCGAAGTAAACGTAACCATTGAACCACTGACCGTTGATTAGGAATTAATTTTACCACCCATTACGAAGTAAACGAAGAAGCATTCGTACGTACACTTTACCAACATAACCGTTATTATATTATTAAACGCCTTTATCTCGTAGACGGATACAGTGCACGTATGTCGTATCGCGAGAATAATTTGCGCGACCGGTGATCTACAGCCCTCTGGCTGCTCTTCGACCTAATGTCGTTGAATCAAGATTAATTCAAAGATTAAAGAACGATTAAACATTTAAAACCAGGAACCCGTAAATCGTCCGTGGTCCCAGCTTCCCCTCCCCCGTGGTATCCAACTAACTTTTACGAGCGTAATCGAAGCTTGCGAAATTGCACAGCGCCATTAACCGTGAGCCAGGATTTTTCTCCTTTTCGAGCTCCGTTTGCGAGAATGGTTCTAAGATCGTTTCGTCTCGCGTTTCGAAAACCTTTTCGGTGTTGCTCGTCCATCAAGCGACATTCGCGCGAAACAATTGGTGCCGTACCCTCGTATCCCAGCGAGCCGTTACGGAATTTCTCTCATCCGCGCGAGAATCGCTCGTACAAAAGGCCATTGCTGCGCATCGAAACGAAATGCCTCGTATCGGTCGCTGCCGCGGTTCCGGTCGGAGGTCGAGAGCGGAACATGCCTGGTTCCATTCGTGCGTGCGGGAAAAATTTCGCCGAGAGGAACTTGGCCAGAGAATATGGAGCAAGTTTATTGCTCATTGCGATAAATACGTCGATGAATTCGTGGCTTGTAACACGCGAAGATTGGAAGTGTTTCAAATTGTACAGTGTGTTCGGAAAATGAGTAAAATGCATCGATTGGTCGCCATTTCGACACGGTGCACGGTGTTTCGTCGTTTTGGAACTTTTGAATAATTTTTTACCTTCTTAAGGGGAGGGGGCAAATTCGAGTAAAACGTTGAAATAAAAGTGATTCTCGGACAAATTTCTATGGGTAATAGCTTGACGATACTTTTCGTTATTTTTTATATTTAGTCTTTAACACTTCGAGATGATACTTTTCCTTACTTTTTGTATGTAGTCTTCAACACTTCGAGATGCAAATTTCTTGTTTTCTGGGTAGAATGTATCGATTTCTTTTTCTCGGAGTAAATGTTATTCTTCGTTGATCTTCCTATCGACGGCACGCTGTATGGTATTTTTTTATGTTAATCCGGAGTAAAGAATCAAACGAAGGTTTTTTCGTAAAAATATAATATTTTTCGAAAGACGATGCAACGTAAGTTTCGAAAGACACGCTTCGAGGTTGTTTGATGTCCAAAAGTGACGATGTCGACTTCCTTCTTTGAGATTTTTTAAAGAATCTTCGTTAATAAACCCGGAACTACGGAGCAACGAAGGGAAAATGTACGGTAGAAGATTAGAAATATTTTCCTGAAAAGATTCAGAAATGTAAAATGCATTCGAGAAAACGATGCACTTCGAATTTGTTTCGCGGAGGCCATACGTCTTCCATGTTCAACTCTCAACTTCGAATAGCTAATATATCCAGACAAATGAGCAATCTCTTATTTCTTTTGGATAATATTTAAAAACATTTAAATATTCGTAATACTTAAAATACCAAAATTTAAATAAATATATAATTACACCGATGAACTTGTCGTTGATAAGATGAGAGGTGTTGTTAACATACGCAAGGCACGAATTTATTTCTATTTCAGAAAAGTGGAAGAAAGTTACAACAAGAATCGATCAACGAAGCAGAAATATATAAAAAGTAATTATCATTGCAACGGCACATTCCCGTTTTTCGCATCGGTGAATTAATCGTTAATATTTCTATAATCTAATCGTTGCGCTTGTGTCATTTTCATTGAACGTATCGATAAATTGTTCAAACAATTCGAACAATATCTTCGAAAGAAAATCTTCGCGCGAGTTGAAATAAAGCTTCGGTACGAAACGATAACGGTGTTTCGTCTATGTGAAAGCCCTTGGGCATTCGAGGCCCGAACCTCTGGCCGAGAACGTTTCTCCGTGCTTCCAATATCGAGAGAATTATTTATGTATTCCGTTTCTGACGCGCCACCCCGTACAATCCATCCAAGTAACCCAAGGATCATTTTCGTTGCGAAGTTCTTGCGTCTCCACTGAATAATTACAACTTTCACGGGCTCGAAACTTAATTATGAAAACGCGCCGACGGTTCGGATCTCCTTGAATTAACGAGTAAATTATTTGTTAAACGGTATTGCGCCATGTACGGTAACACTAATTACGTATTTCTGTCTACCGATTACCGTACGAATTATCCGAGCGATTTCGATGCAAAATAATTACGCGTTACAAAATTAATTCGAAACATCTATATCGAAGCACGTATCGGTTACACGAAATTGAAGGGTGGGGGGATGTTCGACGTAATTGTAGAAGTCACTGGCAATTAGAAAATGTAATTTTGTCCAACCTGAAGTACACGGTAGGTACTTGTTTTGTCAGTTGGCGTATTCGATTCGATTCAGATTTGTTGACATACTCGATTCGATTCATATTAGTTGGTATATTCGATTCGATTCATATTAGTTGGTATATTCGATTCGATTCATATTAGTTGGTATATTCGATTTGGCTCGATTCTCATTAGTTGGTACATTCGATTCGTTTCAAATCAGTTTGTAGTTTTTAAACTCGATTCGATTTTAAACTCGATTTTTGTTTCGGTTTCTTCAACTCACGTAGATAGATCTATTAGGTCGTTCCGTAAGCTCGTGTCGCGGTATGTTTACACTTCTTGCGTTACGTTTCATAAACACAGAGAAAAGGGTGACAGACGCAAGGACGCAGAACTGTTATGCTTCAGTTTAGTCCACGAAAGGCATTCGAAAGCCACGGTTCGTGAGGTTACAAGAATTTTATAGTCAATATCCGATAAGCGGATCCATTTTCGTCGTGTCGTGTTGTACGAGTTCCAAAAAGAGAATACGGTAACGTCGTTTATGGGGAAGGTGTTTTATCGATTCGTACGTACAGAAAGTGATTGGTTGGTTTTGGAAGAGAAATTTTAATTTGAAAGATGAGTTACGAGCCGGACGAAGACAGAATTCGTAATATCTGACGAACCATACGAAGAATTTGTCAGTGTCGAAATCATGCGTGCGCAAACATTCGAAGAAAATGGGAATCATGCCAAAATTGGACGTATGTTATCTTCGTAGGTAAGATTAAAATGTTACTTCATACGGTAGAAAAATAAACGACGCGAACTCACGAAACGATCCAATAACTAGGCAACCGTGGACGTAGTATTTGGATCAATCTGACTACTCTTTGTATTGAAACATAATTTGAAATATAATTTGCGTGAAAAGTGGTCCTTCGAACATTGAAATTCTCAGTCGGTCCACGGTTGTGCAAACGTATTCAAATCTCGCAAGATCTTCGGATCGACCACGAGCGCGCAACATTGATAAAACTACGAGACAGAATGCTACCGACAAGTAGGAGAAAAAAAACACAGCCACACACACGTACACAAAGAAAGGAGCGAAGCTCGGGAACGTTGCACGATGTAGACGAGTCGTTTGACATCGATGAGCGCAAAAACGTGATGAATCGGGGGTGAAAATTGACGCGAAGTTTTCGACGTTGGTTATCGGTCAAACGAAAGCCGCGAGGCGTCTGCTGTCTCCGATGGCTGCACGGAAGAAAGCTCGCCCGGGCCCTGGCATCACACGAGCTTTCTTGCGGCGTTTCCTGCCTGTTTTTTACCAGGAACGAAAAGAGGTAAAGTGCCGCGGGAAGTCGCAACGAGGTAAAGATGGAAGGTGGGCGAGCAAAAGAGGGCTAAACGGGGGTGAGGGAAGGCGTGGGCGGCGGTGGTGCCGCGAGAGGGCACAAAAGGCGAGAACGAAGACGTTTGGATCGAGCCGGAGACGGGTAAAACAAAAGGCGCGATGCCGAGAATGAGAAAATGCTTCGCCTATGAACGCGATCGCGAACAAAAGACGGCCGGATCTCGCGCTGAGAGGAAAATATTTAATCCCTTCGACCGACAGCTTCTGTCGGCGGTCGGCCAGCCGGAACGAGACCGGCGTTTTGCGTTTTAAAGGGATTTATTAAAATAAGAGTTATCTACCCGCTAATCTCGAAGCTGCCCAGATTGATCCGCTCCGCTCCGCTCGTAAATACGTCTCGAGGGTGCTGATTTATTCCTCGCGCTTCGACAACCCTGATCAACAGTAACACTTGCGCGAGATCCTCGACAGACGATGCTATTCGAGCGTTTCGATCTTCCGGTAAATAATCGCAAATTTATACGGATTTCCAGTTGCATTGCTCGACGAATAATGTACCATGAGGTAGCCATTGTGCGTTAGTTTCGAATCGTGATCTCTTTTTTTTTTTAAATTCTTCAAACTTTTTGGATGTAGATGTTTGTTCCTTGTATAGTTTCTAGAGTCGTGGTTCGGCGAATAATTTAGCTTATGTCAATGTTGCGCGTTATTTTTATTTCGTAAATTTCTCTTTTCTTGAATTTCTTCAGTTTTGTGACACGTTTCTTCCTCGTGTACTTCCAATGTTCTCTATCGAACCAAAATTGTTGGGTAATAATTTTTACGCGCTGTTCGTGGTTTTGGATAAATAATTAATTTATCGTGGGAAATTTTTAAAAGAGTTTCGAAGGTGCTTCGTAAGCTACGTTGTCATGAAATTTAGAAACATACATTTGAGTCTATCCACTCGAATTACCATTTTTTTCATACAATGTAGCAATTTGTTTGTATGTATTTTCTGGTTACAAAATGATCTTGGTTTACACGTGTATCTCATTTTATATTTACATCTTCTCTCTTACGCAAAATCTTATCTTAGTAGCTCATTCTACTTTGCATAAATTAGATATTTATAGATATTTATCCATCTTTCCTTTTATTTAACTTCGTAGATATTGTTTTCTTTATTTTTATAGTCTCTCTGAAATTTCTAGTCATTTCGCTATTTCCCAGTTCTTATTTCGTCCACTATATCCTCCGACCTTGTTTTATTAATCCTTTAGGACAAAGAATGCAATAGGTTGCACTCTTCCATTAAATGCTTCAGCACACCGTATTTACGACCATATATTGCACACTCTCTTGTTCTCACTCGACCAATATTTGTTCCTATCTTGGAAATTCTCACACTTTGCCCTAGTCTTTCTCGTCTTTTTCTAGATATTCTTTTAACCTATCTACCCTATTAAACTTATTGCACTTTGGTCTTTGCATTTTGTTACGTTACATTTTCTGTTATGTTCTTCTTAAATTCTCTCAACCTCGTTGGTCGATATATTTTTGTCTCGTTTAATGAGGTATCATGGAGGATCGTAAGGGGTCTACAGCAATAAGTATAACGCGAATTATACGTTATTCCATTCGGGACAATGTTCGTTTTACATGCTGGTGTTTTTTTCACGGACCACATCTTAATTCTGTACTGTAATGTTTCTGTAACTGTGGTTCGCGGATCCCTGGGAGTTCGCGAGCCCTCAAAAGGACGAAGGTAGCATATTACGCAGTATAATGAAAAAAATGTTTCTCGTGGTATTTTATTCTTCTCGAAAAACGCCCTTTAGAAAGTAGTGAAAACAGCATAAAGGAGACTAAAAACTAAAGGGCTTGAAAAATGAGGACAGCTGAAACTTTTGGCGTAGTTCTATCAACATTGTTATATACTTCCAACGTGTTCGTCGCTTTTAATTCTGCTTTTATTAAAAATGAGAAAGGTAGGAAATTTTATTAAATTTTTCGTTTGCAGTCAAATGGTTTCATTTGGAAGTAAAGAGGACTTTGAGTATCATTCGATACAAAAATTAATTTATTATTACGTAACGTTCAGTAAATCTTATCCACACTGAACGTGCTCAATGTACGAACGTTAAAATAATTTCATACGGGATCATAATTGTCCTCGTTTCTGTCCGTTGAAATATTCAATTTATAGCTCGCAAAATGAACTTTTTAATTTGGTTAAAAATATTATTAAACAGTTCTCGATCTGGTTTTCTTTTTTTTTTCGACAGTAGGAGCGATTCAATTTCATATGCAAATCCTTCTCCCTTGAAACGTTTATTCGTTCAACGTTTTGACCAACGTCGGGTTCTCCTCGGGAATAATTATATACGCAACTTGTACTCGTACTATAATACAACGAACCAAAGACGAAGAAATTTACGTTGAAGTCGTTCGAGCGAAGAACGGTGTTTAGCCTGGGGCGGAGACCATATAACCCAGACCTAACTCAGACTAGCATATTTCAAGTGTCGGTGCACTAGAGAGCTGTGCAACGTTCGCAAAGTTCACGGATTTATAAAGTCAACAGAGGAACGTTTTACCAAATAAATCTAGAATTCGTTCAAAGTAACATCGCTGACCATAAATCCAACGCTCTATTTCGTCTTTTATCTCCAAAGGATGCCACAAAGACTATCAATTTTCTCGCGAGAATATCACACTTCTAAAGTGGCCGAGTTAACCGAGCTGCTGCATTTATAAACAAATATTATGATACTATGACCATAGTATCACTCGTATCGCACCTTATTTTATGCTCCATCTCCAACAGAGTGACATAAAATATTATCAATTACCCCTCGAGATTATCGCACACTCAAAGTGTCCAAGTTACGCCTCGGTAAAAGGACACAGAAAAATCATAAATAAATATTAATATCCAAATCGACATTGCTGACTATAGTATCGTCCGTCTATCTCTAAAACAATGACACAAAGTATTATCAATTGCCTCTCGAGACTGTCGCACACCCAAGGTATCCAAATTGCATCTCGCTAAAAAGAGAACAAAGCACCCGAGTAACAGCATAGTTAAAGAAGAAAGAAAATGGACGAATTCGTGAACGGATACAAATATTCGAATCCAACGGTCGTTGACCATCGATTTCCTGTCTCGTGCTCCATTTTCGAAAGAACATCAGACGAAAAATATCGACCGCCTCTCGCGATTCTCGCACCCTCAGAACTATCCAAGTTGTGTCTCGACGAAAACCGAGGCAAAAGTCTCTCAACGCAACCAGTAGCACCTATATCCTATCCGCGGCTCCGTTTAGGGGCGAACGAGCTCGCTCCGTCGATCCGAATTCGTCCATAGGAAGTCGGCCACACACACACATACATACACACCCACACACACAGGCTCGCGGCATTTATCATCGAATAAGGCCACGAGTTTTCATTAGTCTGGAGGAAAGAGCGCGGCGAAATATGGGAAAATTGGAATCTCTTCTCCACGGCCCGTTTTTCCGGAGGCAGACGACGAGACTTGGCACGAGGAACGAACCTTTGGCTCGGGCACAGAGGTGGGTAGGTTCGTGGGTCAGAAGGAGGGGAGGGAGCGTCGAGCGAGTGGGTGGTCCGGGGAAACTAGCGAAATGTCGATTCGCGGCGACCGGGGTATCGAGAGTGGGGGGAACGGAGGAGGGGCCGAGGGTCGCGTTTATTTGTTCGTCGGAAACAAAGGTCGAGCAACAGGCCCTTCACCCTCAACCCAACCCTCCTACTCCACACCCTACAGCGGCTGCATTCCAGCCGGCGCTTCCGGCACCTTTAACCCCGAATCGACGGTCGTCCTGTCGCCAATTGGAAACTACTACGGACGATAACGCCGTGAAAGAAATCCGGGACGAAACGTACTCGGCCAGTTTATCGAAAGGAGGAAGTCCATTGTTGCTGGAAATTCGGAATCGAATTCCGGCGGATGGTAGCCGCCGTCGGGGAATATCGAGCGGATTCTGGAAGGAACTCGGTCGTGATCGTGCGCGCGAACTTTCTCGCCGTTCAACGCTCGAGACATTTCTCTCTCTCTCGCCTCTTTTTTTCCATTTCGTTTCGTTCGGTCGTTCTCGTGTTCGGGGGAAAAAAGAAAAAAAACGAAAGGAAAATAGAAACAAAAATGGCGAAGATGCTTGGAAACGATAGGTCGATATCCTGTACCGGTTCCCGGTTTTTTCCCCCCGAATCGACGTTTACGAGCAGAAAGCAGAGCGTCGAGCCGGGGTGCGTCCGAATTTACGAGATTGTATCTTTTACGGGGCCCGCTTTGTTGGACGAGAAGTGTCGTTTATCAGGCGCGTTTTGTTTAATTGATTGACGGATCGATTTACGCTTTATGGGTTCGTTTTGTACAGGTTTCGAATATTCGAATCTCGATAAACGCGGAAGATGTTTGTCCCGTTACAAAGCGGTGAAATGTTATACTCCGGTGCAGCGAATACTCTGAATACTGAAATGAATGCAAATTGGTGACAACAACGCGAGAACATTTCAACGATAGTCGCGAGATTTGTAAAATAACATTGTTTTCGAAAGATACGATACTCGATTCCATTCGTGTTACACTCACCGTAAATTGTTCAACGATCGTCGTTATTAACTATGAACATGGAACATGGTCGATCCGTCGTGATGACTTCTTACGACAAGTAATTGTAATATTAGTACAAATAAAATCTTCAATTTTCGCTTGGACGAAAATTTCTTAATAACGAGATTAAAATGTTTTGGTAACAACTTGGATAAAAGAGGAATAATATGTAGAATAGTTCAAAATTCATATTAGGTAGACTCTGCAACCGGCTACGAGTAACGATAAAATTAATGTCGACACATATTCCTGATTTAAGAGAATATTTTGAAAATTAAAGTCTTGGTCGTATCGTAATTGATACAGAATGAGTTTCTGAAAATAAATTGATCAATGTTCACGAAGACTCGCGGAAGGGTCTAGTTATTCCGAGTCAAATCCTCTAGTAGAGGTGAATACTAGTAGGTGGATATTTCTATAGTACGTAATCTTCGATCAATGAGGTTATAAGCGAAAGGTTAGGTATCTATAGACCCCACGCGTGGAACTCGCTCTCAATATAGGTGTTACGCAACGAGAAGGCAGCTCTAATTTTCATTGATCTAACCATACTCCCATCTGAACACATGTTTCTCCAATTTTCATTGGTCTTAACATACTCCCATCTAAATTGGTTTCTCCAATTTTCATTGATCTTGACGTACATCTAAACACGTATTTTCCTTCAATTTTCATTGGCCTTCATACACACTCCCATTTAAACACACGTTACTAACTTTCATTGGTCTTGACATACTCGCACCTAAACACATGTTTCTTCACGATGGAAGAAAGCTCGAACTTGGTAAAGTCGAGCCGAGTTCGACGAAAAATAACCTCGCGTTTCAACCGAATCGCTAAAATCTACAAACGTCACATTAGAATACACCGAGAATTCAACTATACTACATTTGAATACACCGCGAGTTCAATTGCGGCACATTTGAATATCGTCAAATTTCCAATACCGGGCCACCAAACACTCCCCTCTGTTTACCGCAAACACAAGTTATTGTATCGTTCGCAATGCATTCTTAATTGTTTAAAATTTCCTTGCTATTGTTAAATGAATATTAATTATTCGCAAACGAAGTTGCACGTGCCGAACAATCGGGTTCGTGTACCCCGTGGAAGCCAACGAACCGACCCAGTGACGATTAATATTTATCGGGTAATCGTGAACGAACATTGTACAAATTACGTGGACGAAAGGACTCGTCGTGAAACCCTGATTCTTTTCATAGTATTCACGCAAAGATTCCACGAAGAAACAAATTTCTCGAAGACGTAAAATCGCCCTTTCTCGTTGTTGATCCCTTGGAGAATCGTCGTACCTCGATCGAACGTTTCAACGATCGAAAAGGAAGAAACTCGTTCGATAATTTCGTTGAAATCGCTAAACTTTATTGCTCGCGTTCACGTTGCGTCATTAATCGAACCCTGCCGTAGCCATTGGACGCGTAATTTCGAGATTCAGCCGGATACTCGTTTATTTCTAAAGCTGGACCGGGTTCCGTGCTCCGTTCCCAAGGATTTGCATATCTATGAGTGCAGCGTAGCGTAGATATGTGTAAGAGAGGCATTTGGGCGAGGCAAACCGAGCCGCGACGGGGTGGATAAGGACGGAAATGGGACGAGGGGAGGTGAGGGGGACGGGGTTCTAGCCTGAGAGGGTGGCGGAGAGAGGGTGGGAACGGCGGGAACCGAGATGCCGTTACAGCGACACTCAACGGGGTTGCGAGAAGGTCGCGTAGCTATTTGTAATTGTAATTAGCAGCCGACCAATTCATTACACCGCCAAGAAATGTACGGTCGACCACCGTGCCTCATTCCGCGGACGTTAAGTGCACTCACTCGTCGACTTGCGAACGACCGAATTACGATTCCGCGTGCATTGATACGGGCCCAATGAAACTTTAATTAGACGCCGGTCTCGCGCGACGGTGGTTCGTTGAAAATTTTCGATCGGTCGATGCGTGCGGTACGGTTCGTAATTATCCAGACGGTTCTACGCGTTGAAAAATCTGAAGATCGCGTTATTAACGAGAAATGCGTTTATTAAACTCGAGAGAATTCCTGTTCCGAATTACGGATTATATTCTGAAGGAGTAGTCGGATGATATTTATTTGGGGGTTAGAAAAAGGTTCGGAACTCGGAGAGTGTACATTACTCGGTCAAGTGTGCGAGAAGTGATCTTGGTATAAAGATTGTATTGTTAACGAGAAACGTTTTTATGAAACTCGAGAGAATTTCTATTTCGAATTACGGATAGTATTATGTTTGTCGATAATGATTCGAGCGAAACAGGAATTGAAGATATTATTGAGAGGCTTTGAAAGAATCTACGGGGTGGTAAAAAAAAAGGCTCAAAGCTTAGAGAGCGTACAATACTCGATAAAGTGTGCGGGAAGCGGTCCTGTCAGATTTAGAAGCGATTTTTGATTCCGTTAGCCGATTTTCTTCAGAGAAATTGCTCCTTTCCAGCGATAAGAATAATATTACAATAAACTGAGAAATACACTTAACAATTATTTTTAGTTAACCTATACTTTTTAATCGATCTCATGTTTTTCAAAACAAGTGTTCTGGACTAACACGAGAGTTTTATCCGTAGACTTTAACGTTTTAAATTACTTTATTGTTTTCGATTCAATTGTTCCACACGAAAAAATCGGATTTGAAAAGCAAAAATGTAGTACTATTTCTGTATCGTTATTCGCAACAATTTTATCGGTTAGAATCAATGTTGTATCCACAAGGGCAATTTACAGTAAATTTATTACAGTAACATCATTTTGGTAATATCATCAATCCGAATTAAGATTGGAAACGTTTATTTAAAATAAACTATGCTTCGTTGGATAATATTTTCAACGTCGATTTCTTTCAAATAGCCTTTGTCTACTTCGTAACCTCACTCCCAAGGTGAAAGTCTAATTCAATTACTTCTTACATATTCTACACCAAAGAAGATCGAAATTAAGACGACAGATGTTTATTTGAAATAAACTGTGCTTCGTTGGATAATATTTTCAGCCTCGATTTCCTTCAAAAAGCCTTTGTCCACTTCGTAACCTCACTCCCAAGGTGAAAGTCTAATTCAATTACTTCTTACATATTCTACACCAAAGAAGATCGGAATTAAGACGACAGATGTTTATTTGAAATAAACAGTGCTTCGTTGGATAATATTTTCAGGATCGATTTCCTTCGAGAAGCGTTTGTCCATTTCGCGAGCTCACCTGTAAGGTGAAAGTTAAACTCGAGGTGCAACAGATGCAAATGGAACGAAAAAGTGGTGGCGCGATAGAGTGAAAACGGAGCGTCGGGTTTTCCAGCGATTCGAAAGTCAAGCAGCGAAGTGTTCGCGGAGACGAAGAGAGAAGGCGGGAAAACGTGTCGAGGAGCAAGTAGAATGACCCCTGTCTCGTCTGGCTGGGGAATTCGAAGGCGTTCGTTGCACGGCAAATTAGATTCTTCCTTTGTCATCTCGTTTCCGGTCAGAAGCTTTCAAACGTAACGAGCTGAGCCGACTTGGACGACTCGACGAATATCACGGAAAATGAAATAATTTTGCGAAACTACGAGACACGCCAGACAGCGAAGGGGTGGGGAGTCGTTGTTGCTGAAAGACATAATGCGACAGACGGCGCGTTACCGTGAAAGATTGTACGAAAATAAACGACCTTCGTTGCAACACTTGCCCCGTTTCGTTGTTAAAATCCTCGGTCGTTACCCCTCTAACGCGAATTGTTTCGTAACTTCGAGTTGCAAATACGAACGACGAAGGTCGATTCTCGGACCGATCCCAAGTGCAAAGGAATCGTTAACCATAACGGAGAAACAACGATTGTCGTTGAATTTTTCCAGGGGCACGACATCAACGAATATGACGTACAAAAGTTAAAACGAGTAGAGTAAGTGTACGAAGCGTTTCGAAAATCGGGTTGGTACTTTCGATCGGGTGTCATTTTGATACCACGCGACGCAGTTGTTCGTTATTGTACAGTTACGAAGCAGACACGTGGAAGATTTATTTATTTACGGCTCATACGGAACGTGATACGTTTCCAGGTCGTTTAATAACCAAAAGCGATGACATCGCCCCACCCGACGACTTTCCATTTTTTTCTTTGGTGTTTCTTAACGCCTTTCAACGTTACTGGTCTTATAATTGGTACGCATGCGCGCTACGGACGCGTATACACGTTCAACGAATTGGGCGCCACGAACGCTGTGGACGTATTTACATAAAGTATAAAGGAACGTGATAGTATAAAGTGAAGTATTCAGCGCCGAGGCGTGCCACAAAACAGTAGAGTATTTCGCGCGTACGCGACACACTCGTCACAAGTATGCAGCACCGAAAAAGTTAAAGAGCGAGTCTACCCTAATAAACCCACAACCCTGGAGCAATTAAAACTGAATGTTAAAAACAAAGTACGGGATTAACGTTTGGAACACGTTGTACCACGTATGAAAAATAGAAAACGGTCGTTGAGTAGGAAAATAGAAAAAGTCGACCAAGTTTTGCAACTTTTGCGCTTGAATCACGTTTCTGATTTTTTTTCGATCGTTTTCTTGTATTTTTTATTTTATCGGGCGTTACAACGATTTTGTATTTCGTAAAGAAGGGAATCGAGTACAACGATATCTCGAATATTGGTAACATTTACTCTACCAATATTTACGTTTCTTCGACTCGAGAAATTCATCTCGTTGAATCGTAAGCATTGTCCACTTCGTACGATTTGTTTGAGTTCCATCAGTTCTGATGGAAAATTCTCTACCTATGTTTCGCCTATTGTCGCGATCTTAGAATGTCGTGGATAATTCGAGCCAATTTATAACGATGAGATCTATTTTATATAAATGAAAGAAACGTTCAAGCATGTACGTACAATCTTGTGCAGAACTCAAAACTTATGAAAATTCGTAACTGTGCACGATGCAGAGAATCCGTACAGAATCTCTGCAAATATTACAAATTTTCGTACGTAGGTTTCAGTACACGCACAATGTGTTTATTACGGAAAATGGAGACATCTTAATTATTCAAGTTATGCTTGCATCGGTCACTCTCGTTATCGTGTTCGTATGCAACGCGACGAGCAATCTTCGTGCGAATATTTCTCAATTATTTACAAACTCTCTGAATAACCACAGTTCGGAGAAACGGTAGGGAGAAGAAATTGGCGAGAAATCGATTCCTTTACTCGTAAACTATCGACTAAATGGAAAGGACTGGAAACGGTCGGTTGTGATTAAACGGTAAATTTAATTTGAAATTACCTATCGCCGTGAAAGCGGTGGAAAATTTTGTCTCGTGTCGCAAAGCGATGTAATTAACCGATATACCGGTTTTATTTATCGCTCGGTGGGAACAAATTTTTTATTCCCGGTTCCGCGAACGAAACACACCCCGCCCGGTCCCTCCGAAAAAGAAAATAAAGTAATTTCGCGAACGTCGGAAGTAACTCACGCGGCCGTCAACTGCAGCGCGCGGAACACGTTTCGAAAATGTTTGCCTCATGAATAATTCAATCGGAGTCAAATTCGAATTCGATATTTTCAGATCATGGGACACCGGCCGTACACGTAGCCATTTCTTTTTTCTTTTTTTTTTTTCTTCTTCTCGCGAGCGTTCGAATGCTTTATCAAAGGATCGTAACAACGTAAACGGTTTCGGCGGGAAAATCCACGACGATCCTTCCCACTCCCCCCTTAACTCGGTAAAATGTAATTTTTACGAAGGTACACCGAATATTTTGTATTCCCGTGTGTGTGGGAACTTTTTTCGCGGTTGAAAAAAGTTTGCACGCGCTAATTGCAACGCGCGGCGACAAACGCGGGCCACCGCAACTTGTAAAATTCGAAATATAATTTCTCGTGTCTCGTGTCTTTTTCATATTTTTTTTTTCACTCTCTCTCTCCTCTCTCGCTCTTTTCCCTCCCTTTTCGTCTTTTTTCTCTTTTTTTTTCCCTTTTTTATTTACCGTTTCGCGACAACAATCGTCGGCGCGGCGTAATCATTATTTTCCCCCGATTCCCGTGTTTCCGACCGGCCGGTGAAAGGAATGAAATTACGCTCGCGGGCGTTCGCGGTTTCAATTCCAAAAAGTTGCCCGACGCGGGATTTCATCGAATTTTTTCTTTTTTTCTTTTTTTTTTTTTTTTGTTTCCACGCGACGCTCCATTTCCTTGGGGCAAATTACAGCCACCCGAGCGCTTTTTAATGGACATGACGATTCTCCTATTTTTCATTCCATTATTATTATTCTCGTTCCGTGAACAACCAGCGGAATTAAATGTTATATTAACCGGTTCGAGTACCCGCGATCGTATTTTGACACCAGTTGTTTCAAATCCATTAATTCGCGATTCGTTGTTCGGTGTACGTGTATTGAACACGGGGGGAGAGGAGGAGGTGGTGGTGGAGGTGGGTAATATCGTTGAAAGAATAACGCGGTAACGCGGCCCCGAATAAAATTACGCTCCGTAGAGGCGAACTTTTGAAACCAGCAGGGAAGCCGGCGTATTGCTTCCCGAGGCATTTTCTTTCCTCTGCAAATGCACTTTTCACCTAATAACTTCGGTATGGATCGCTGGGACGCGGAATTCCGCGCTCGCTGATATTGCTAAAAGCTGGAGTCAACTCCTGGAGTCCAGAGCGTCCCTGTTTGCGCTCATGCCAATTACCAAATGCAATAACATCGCGCGACTAATTACTAATTCTCCGCGGTGGACAAAATCGCGCCGGAAAAATACCGCTCGATCGATGTATTTTCTTTTTCTTTGTTTACCTTTCAACGGAGCGTTTTAAAATGCTGATCCTTGATCCTGATACATTCTCGATACTGTGATGACACTTTGTGAGTCGTTAAAGATCAATTAAGAATGTTTTTTATATGTATATCGAATGACTTTCTATTATAGACAGATTTGTACGTATCTTGGAATGCTGTATTGAAAATAAAAAAAAGAAATGTATACAGGTTGAAGCGTCGATGTAAATAAAACTACTTCGGAATAATTTTTCTTCTTCATCTTGAGGGAGACTTGATTCGATGTCAAGAAAGTTCGATGTTAATCCACATAAATCACCGTTGATTTAATCAGTGCTAGGAAAGGCTCCGTACTGAATTAATTGTACGATTTATTTTGGAGTAAGTACCCTTACGAATGTGTCTAAATATTAAATAAGTAAATACGAAATTTTATTGAATTTTTCCGGAAGATTCGATATACTCGGTGTTTCTTCGAACTTAAGTATCTAGAGTGTACTTTATACTCAATTGAAAGTTAATTTTTCTAATCGGTATAATGTTTGAAACAGAACGCTAAAGAAGAATAATTGAAAAATAAGTCAATGGAAGCAAGAAAGTACTCGCTGAAAGAATGAATAAAGATAGAAATTTCAAACTGTCGTAAATTTGAATGTTAACGTGTATACGAAAATTGATCGATATTCTTGTACCGATAGTTATTCCAATTTATATCTTCGTTTAATGTCGTTTATGTTTTGGATAACTTTCCTCTTTCCGTTAACTTCTCGAATAATCTATTTTAAGTCTGTAACAAGCAGTATTATACGTAAGACGATTCGAGAAATTGAGTTCAGATCGTTATATAATAAATTGCTCGACTAACGATTTACAAAATAATGAAAAAAGTCTATAGGAGCGATTGTCCCCGTTCCGTCTGACCTCGTTTTCGAGTTACGGGCTTCTTTACCTTCTGTCAATATCTTTATCCTTCTTCAACGAAGACAATGGCTGCGATTCGTAATATCATTCTCTAATGTTCATAATTTAAAACAGATCAATTCAGTTCAAATTGGAATCCGTATGAACGGTACGCGTGCGACGATATCATCAACAACGGAGGATGTTAAAGTAATTCTATGAATATTTTATAATGAAAAATAGAAGATTACTCTTTAATCAAATCGCTTAAAATGTAAACGGTGACGAATGGACACGTCGATTAATTTGCTTTCGAGAATAAATAAACTTTCACCGATCAGCTGTTGTGTGGTTCGAGTAGCGAAAATTTATCGAACGAGTCGGTTTTGCGGAAAAGCTTCTCTGCTCATTTTCAGTCACGAGAAACAACAGAGGCTTGATTAAACGGTACGTGAATTTTGATAGAACACAAATTATTTCGCAGAGAGATTAAAAAATTCGAAAAAATTCGTATTTATCTCTTTCGGTAAAAAACTCGCTTAAATGAAAAAAAATCTCATTGTTCTTTACATTTGAGAGTTCTCGTTTATGAAACGGAAATTGTTATCGCTTAAAATATAATAATTTCTTTGCTCTCTCTGAAACAATACATTAATTGAAACGAAATATTAAAAGATCGGTGAAAACTTCTTCAATTTCAAACTCACCGAGTTCTTCTTTATCGTAATCTTTATTGTCGAGAAATATTTCGGGTGACTCCACCGATGAAATACAAATAAATACTTTCCATAGTGTGAAAACTAATACGTATTCTCTCATTGGTTAATTTCGCGTGCGATTTCCCTTAAATAATTTTTCTAACGTCAACTTGGTGTTTCCCACTCGACTTCGTATTAAATATTTATGAAGCTACTTCTACCGACAGTTAAAGTATAAGTTGTAACCAAAACTGTGCGCTGACAATTTCGATCGTGAGATACCCGACGTGAGATATTAGCATATAAATAGGTATTAGAAACGCGTATGGTTCGCCATATTCCTGTAGATGCTTGTTTCTCGTATTACGTGCATTTCGTAAGAGGTTAGTGCTACCTCCGGGCACAATCTCACCCCATCAACCGGTTAGGTTAGTTCATGGTAGTTATCATTCACAGACGGTTCACCGTGCATCGGTCTGCTTGGAGATAGTAAAGTGTAGCGAGGTGTAAAATGGAGGTTTCTAATGCGTTGTAAAATATGCACGTTGTTCATTGCGCCGATGTGTACTCTCGGTTCCTAGCGGGGAATAATAGAGTGGTTGAATTAATAACTCCCTTTGAATAAATTCAACGAGCTCGAGGAAAAAGGTAGAAAAGAAATTCCTGACAAACATGTCGCTACCCTATTAAAAGTAAATAATTCACGTGGAAAGGAAATATTTAAAAATCAGGATTATGGTGATCGGTACGAAGATTCGAATTGGATTATACAGTACGATGTTTGATCGAATATTAGTGAATAATTACGAAAAGATTTTGGCGTTTTAAATATATACTTTTTGGTCCAAGAGTGTTAATTCTTCGTGAAATTAAACATTCTTGAGTTAATCGATTTTTCGAAAACAAACACCGCTTGGTTTTAATACCGATAACAAAGGTGAAAACAAAATTAATAACAAACGGGACAATATTTACTTTCAAACGCTATCGAATAATTTTTCAGTAGACTCTTCGATGAGAAGTTTCGCAAAAAGGACAAAGACTCTCTCCTGTTTTTTTTCTCATTGAAGTACTACGAGCAATATATTTTCTCGACGAATAAATATTTCTCGATGAAAAAAAAAATATACATTCCCTCGAGAGTGTATACAAAAATGTATGCAAAGTTTAAGAGAGGTATTGCGAATAGCCTTCGAGTGAAAAATTGAGAGGGAAAACCCGTGGAATATCGTATTACGAAACGATGACATTTTAAATCTCGCGCAAGCATGATAAACTTCTCTCGCGTTTTGTCGTCATCTCGGCCCGGATTTTCGAATTCTTCGTGCCCCTTTGCCCGAGATTAAACTCGAAAGTCCCGCGAACGATGTTCCTTCATTCGAGAGAATGGCGTATTAAGAGGAACGCACGAGAAGACGCGTGCCGACGCCCCGGATTGCATTTGACAGACTATCGTGGAACTCGCTGCGCGTTTCCTTTCCAAAAGGAAGGTCGCATTTCCTTTTCGCGAAAACGTGCAACGGAGGGGGAAAAATACGAGCACCTCCCGAGAAGCTCTTTTCCACGAGGATGGTCCTCCCGACTAGTCGCCTCGGCAAGCAATCTCGCGAAATTGCAGCGCGCGATTTCACGTCGTTTCGCAGACGTTACTATTCGCGTTCCCATCGTGCCGTTCCCGGATCCTTCGGGTTTCATTTGCACGACTATCGCTGGAAACACGAAGGAGGCGAAACAGAATAACAATCGAAACATGATCCCGTCCCGAGGAGAGCTTAACGAGCGAAGGAGTCAAAGTGATTTCAGTTAATCCCCCCGCGCGTAACCGTTACCATCGTTGACTAATGATCGCGATGCATTAAACAGCGACAATGTTGGATCGAAAATACGATTCGATACTTAACGGTTCACGATACGACAGTATCTGTCGCCGCGTCTGTCTAACTCTGAAGGAGTTAGTAAGTTATTGCTCAGATTTTTGGATAGCGCAGTCGTTTGCCTTTCAAACGAGCGCGGGAGCAATAAATTGCGATGATTTTTAACGATTCTATAGCCATTACAGTGGCGCAGACTCCCCGCATTGCCATAGACGGGGTAATACTACTTGTTCGATCATGGATGCGGTCATACTACTTGTCTGACCATAGACGGGGTAATATTACTTGTCCAAACGTGGACGGGATCACACTACTTGTCTGGCCATAGACGGGCGCACTACTACTTGTCTGACAATAGACGGGGACACTACTACTTCTCCAACCATAGACGGGCAATACTACTTGTCTGGTCACATACGGGCTTACACTACTTGTCCAACCACAGATGACTCATACGACTTGCCTAGTCATAGATGGGGCGACACTACTTGTCTGATCATAGGCGGGGTTGATACTACTTGTCTGACCATAGACGGGGTGATGATACTTGTCTGATCACGGACGAGGCGATGCTACTTGTCTGTCTTCAAGTGACAATTTCCCTACTTACATATCGACCACAATCAAATATGCCAAAACGGGAAGAAAGTGGAAGGATTAAACTTTAACTAAATAATCTATCATCGAACATTGAATAACTTGTAACTTATCTTAAATATTGTTCATTATCCAATATTGTCCATATATTCAAGCCATTGGTAGTTTCATCGGCGAATTTCGTAACTAATACTTGTTTCTCCAGCAATTTTTCCAAGGAGAACGAGATTCGAACACTTGGCCCTTTGTTACCACTGTTCCCATCCGTTTTGCGAAAGAAAGTAGGACCAACGAGGATTAAAACCATTGGCGTAACGCGTAGGGCGTTGGATCGCGGGACGCGTGTGTCATTTAGCGGTTTTTTGTTCGTTCGTATGCATCCTCGATGCACCCCTTGCCACCTGTCACTCACGCGAATGGAATTTCACGTAATCGTTACGTGCGCGAAGAATCCGCTCGTCTACGGAGAACGTTGATTTTCACACGAAACGAAATCGTGCGCGCGTCGTTCGATCGAATGTAACGAACATTATTACCGGTTCGATGGAACGCGTCGAGTTTTTACATCGTTAATATTTACGAACACCGCCTCGATACACCGCCGATGCGCCAATAATAGAATTTCGCGAACGATTGACACGGGTTTCGCTCGCAGCGAGCATGAATCACATTTTAATTTAAAACGCGGGTGAAACTATTGACACGGGATTTGTGCGAGCAGATTCGTCGAAGTCGATGCAATCGGTGTCAACGTTCTCGTTATTCCCAGTAATTTGTGAATTTCTGCTATTTTTGTTTCGACTCAATGAAGCGTGGACGGTTGTTATTTCCAGCACTGTACATAAAATCGAACGATGCCATCGAAACGAACGGTAGGTTTTTTCTTTTTAATTACGCGTGTCCGCATAATTACGAATTACACGAAACCTGCGTAACGTGAAAAGAAAAAAATACGTGGAACAACTGTTTCGTTGTTTTTTTAGTATTTTTTAATTTAATCTCAAACTGCACGAAAAAAAGCAAAGTAACTTTCATCGGGTTGCTCTTAATCGAGGTGTTTAAACAAATTTTTTTGTTGTTCTTGAAAAACAGACACATCGACGTTGTGGTAATTTATAATTTTATGGACTAGTAACTAGAGCAATTTTTTGCTACTTATTGGTAAAGTGTTCTAGTTAGGTATTTATATCACTTGGTGTATGAAATTTTTTTTTAGTTACCGTAGATTAACAATAATTTTACCAGAAAATAGTATTTTAGTTTATGGGACGATATTTATCTGTTATGAACGTTTATTATAAAGTTTGAACACTTATATTTGTTTTACATTTATATTACTGCTGTGTGATTCAAACACAAGAATATAAAGACCAATAACAGTGACTGGCATTAATTGCAATAATCGTTCTCGTTTTATTATAACATTAAAGAATAATGGCAAATATGTAATTTGTGCAACAAAAAATCGTATACTATTTCCACTGGATCGATCCTCGTACCTATGTTAATTAAAAACTTTAATGCTTTTCCAATTTATCGAATACATTGGTTTAAACAAAATCAATATTATTAAACGACATTGCCCATCGATGCATTATAAATGATCCTAATTAATTGTCTATTATAATTCTATACATTACTCTCCACGCATCTGTCGCTGTGCCGTACATATGAGTGCATTAGCAAACAATGGCAAGTAATAACAATCGATGACTCGTCAATATTATGTTAACAATTTCACGGACACAGGAAGCGCTTACTGAGGAATTAATTTCAAATTACACGGTTGTCGTTATACGACCACAACCTGTCTGTTGTAATTGATGTTCGCTGAATTCAATAATTAACAGTCAATCTAGAAACCAGTAAGACAGCGAATTCGTTAAAAATAATCTCGTTTTAAGAGCCAAGAATGTATTACATTGCTAGGCACGAAATTGTGGATTTTACAAGCCACATTTTTAATTTATAAATAACATTCCAAATATTTTCATTTATAAATTGTATTAAAACAATTTTATTTAATTTAAATTCTCACTGTATTCGAGCTGTCTTCGTAATACGAAAATTATCAACGAGTGTTGGAAAAATTTATAGCATATGTGGTTTCAACATTAAATGTGTTAAGAGACCACAGGACTTCAATGTGAACAAAATCGTAAACCAGAGAGCAGTATCCAGCTCTTGATAAGAGATTAAAACAACAACAATTGTAAAATTTATTCAGAAACGACGGACAACAGTACTGTCCGTCAGGTTGTCAGTAAGTTACCCCTACCACTTGGAATTATATTTCACTGGTTTTCACTGGTTCCCTCGTTCTCGTCCACGACGTATCACGCAAAGACGTGAAAACCAAAGCGACGAAACTTTATCCACAATACTTTCCTGTTTGATTGTCAGAGACTCGAGATCAAAAGATAACCTGGCGAGGAGCACTCCATCGAAGAAGATCGTGTAGCATATGGGGCCTCGACAACAGAAGCGTTAAGAGACCATTAAACGCGAATGGGATCGAAATCATAAACTGGAGAGCAATGGTCTCGCATCAATAGCAATCGACGATGCGCGATTTCGTGGCTATAAATTACACGCAAACATGTCGACGATGACGTCGTCTACCCGATACTCTCGCGAGCAAATATCAGCAAGCGAACACGAGGATCCGGCTCTCGTGAAAACTAAGGTCGTAAAATTATACTCCATCCACCCCATCCACCCTCTTACTCTACCGAGCGATTTCGTGGTTGGCTGCTCCCCGATGATATATATCGAACAAGAGAGAAAGGGGTGCGTTCACCTATTTCAGCTTCCCGCCCGGGAGCCCGAAGAAGCAGAAGCAAGCTGTAAGGGGGCAGGGGATGTACGGTGGAAAAGTTGTTTGGCCAAAAGTACGGGAAACTCGGTCGTGGGCATCGATCGGGGCTCTAACGAGCTCTTGGTAACTAGTTTGGAGCTGGATCGTTGCTACGGACACCCTATTTGAATTTGGTCTTTGCGCCGCAAAACCTAACAGCAGACATTGCCGGCAGAAGCGTTGTGTACACTTATGGAAAAACTTACCCGCACCTTCGGCATCTCCTTCAAGCCGATGGCTGGCTGGCTTCTGTTGCTCTGTAACAGTAACGGAGAATAGCCGATCAGCAAAGTTAATTGACAACCTTTCGCGATATTAAACGGGGTCTGGGAGTTTTGTCAAATGGTATAATCAAGGTATCGAAAAGTAAGGTCGTTTTTGAAAATTTTTTTTTCAACCGTATACTTCGCTTTCGTTGAAATTTATTTAGGTGAAAATTCATTCTTCGGGGTGTGGAATTGAATAAAAATGGATACGAAATACGGGCAGTGGAATTATAATAATTAACACGTTTCGCAACACTGAGCAGAGTGTGGCAGTTCCGTTAAGTGGTACAATTAAGAAATTTTAAAGTGAGGTCATTTTTGCAAATTTTTTTTTTTAAACTGTGTGGTTTGTTTTCATTGAAATTTATTTACGTACGAAGAGTTACGAAAACTTGCTCAAACCTTCTGGATGTTATCATTACATTACTGTGTGATTTATCAAAATTTAAATATATGTGAAACTTTAGGAATGCACATCTGTATGGTTAATCTTTTAAAAATGGTAAATAAATGGCTTTCTTCCTTAACGTACAACTCGGCTGCATTGAATCTTTAATAGTTCCATTACCCGCAGAATAATAATTTTTTAAAGAAGTTGTGTCTGACAGATGTAGGTTAATGGAAGTTGTATTGGACTGTTAAAGCGTTTATTATTTAATCGTCGAAGCAGCGAAGAATGATATCGAGCAGTGTTATTTTTATCGGTGAAGATTGTCGATAGCAATTGATTTTCTACGGGAATTAAATTGCTGCATAAGGACTTTCAGTGGAGGTATTTTCTATTGTTGCATTGTGTAACCAGTATCAACATTTCTTTTTTAAAGCGTAAAATCTTCACCGTTAAAATAAGAAATCGGTAATTGTAAGAAACAATAGCACTCGCCCTAAGTTTCGATGATTAAAACTTAAAGTTTGATCTTTATACAAACAAAATGAAACATTTGAAAAAAATAGCAGTAAATTTAAATTAAAGCAGCTGTCCTAGAAATTGCTGTCACATTCTATACATACCTGCACTCGTTAATTTTGTTATCGTGATTTTCGAGTAGATTTTAAAACGAAAGAAAACAAACAGAATTTATTCAATATATTAGTACGAGAATTTTAAAAAAAATTATTATTCCGCGAGTAATGGAACTATTAAAGATTCAATACAGTCGAGTTGTTTGCTAAGGTAGATAACCGTGATCTAAGATCGAAAAAATCGTAAAATATTTTATTTACTATTTTTTAGAAACGTCGACGATACATTATATCAGGTATGAAAAATTATTTACAAACGTATCAGAGAACGAATAGAATTGAAATCTTGGTAAAGACTTTCGTCAAGTCAAAGACTTTTTGAGCCACCGATTGGGAACTAGAAGACGATCTCGATACGTGTGGTTGATAGGTTCGGTTATAAAAGTCCAATGTCGTAGAATAGGGTTACATGGAAGAAGAAGAAGAAGCGACGTAAAATCTTCCGTGGGATTTTCTCGAGATTATCATCGTCAATCTATGGGGATGGACTGATTTTACGAGGAAGTAAAACCGTTTCGATTTTCAGTTCGTTTTAACAAATCGCGTTCACCGACGAATTTAGACAGTTAAAAAAAATCGTCTTCGAATCGACAGAATTAAATATTTATTCGTGTCATTTTTATATCAAACACAATCGATCAATTAATCACGCGAGACAAAATTGCTCCGTTTCACGTTCGATATAATTCGAATCGAGGTTAATTCAGAAACATAAATAAATTAATAAATTTTGAAATTTAATTAAGAATCAAGGAATTCCAATTTTCATATCTTATTGATATACGTCGGAATAATTTTTCCATAGAATCTCAGTATCGATATTTTTAATAGGTACATATTTTTTTACCCTCTGTTACAATTAGCAGACCATGTAAACCGAGCATTTTATTGATTCGGAGCAAGGTGAAGCAAAATAATTGTTAATTGGTCAGTTTTGCAAAGTGAAGCAAAATACAGACAGAGAAAAATATTGAAATAAAAGGAATTTTTACTTTTGAAAGTATAAATACTCCCATTTTGTATAATACATAAAAAAAATAGCTATTTACCTCGATAAATTAACATATAAAATACGTATTCAAATTTTCAAGCAATAATCAAACCCAGGATGCAATATCTAATTTCATCGATCATCTTCTCCAATTTAAGTGTCTAGCCTCCAGAACCAATTCCCTAATTCTGTGCTTCCAAAATTTTGTGCTCCTCAAACTTTGTACTTCCCTAATTTTGTTCGTCTCCAATTTCGTGCTCTCCTAATTCTATGCTCGTAATTAATTACCCAAACTTAATTATTCGAAAATTAGCAAATGGCGTACCGATCGTTCGGTAGTGTAAGTCTTTGCGTTGTAAAAAATTTGTCGCTTACGTCTGTTAAAAAACGCGTCGCTATCGCGTCCTTTTATGGCGTTCAGAATGTTGTGTCCCGATAGGGAATAAATCCGCTCCAGAAAAGTAACGTGTCGTTCGGCGCGGTATCGTTCGGCGTAGGAACAAACGATAAAACGATAAATTCAGGAAACTGTCGAACCGTACAGTATCGTCGTGCCGGGCCGTCATTGCTGGAAACACGTAAATCTTAATTGGCCAAGTGGTACAGTGTGCAGCCAGTAGCGTTGACCAACGACTACGAAAAAAACTGAACGCGCGAACTTATTTCGGTCCCGTGTACCGGGGCCACGCCTAAGTACAATCGGAAATCGATCAACTTCCACGGCAATTAGGGTATTTCTTGCTCGATAACATGTTTAGGTAATAACCAATCAAACGCTGATTACCGTAAGCACGCGTCAAAGTTCCCCACCAGTATTCGACCACTCGCGAACTTCGAAAGATCGGAGATCAGACTTCGGGACATGAAATTTGAAATTCAATTGCTCCGTGCACCATTACTGCGGAGAATATCGATTTTAACGAGATAGCAGCGCCACAATGAAGACTGGCAGCCAGATTGATACATTTCGGAGTAGTTCAAAATCAACAAGAGTACTAGATTGAGAAACAACGAACGTACTGCGACGGCGATAATTAAGCGGTTTATCTCGATTAATTCCGGATAATTACATCGGGTAATTAGTCCAATTACTCCGATGGTTCAACATAGAGCGGGTAACGCTAGTCCTTCTCGACACGTCCCCATTGGCCGAATTGTCGCAAACTCGACCGCAACAACTATCCTATCTTCAAAGCTTCGTACTGTGTTTCCGGTTTCCAACTGGAAAATTATTCCACGCAAATGTTGTCATACCTTACGGCCATTACGAGACCATTGTACGGATTCCATAAGCACGTAATACGTGATTCGAGTAGTTCTTTGTTTTCAAATTTGATCACTGTCTATGTACTTGGAAATGTACGATTAATCGAATCGTGCACGAACGAGACAGATGTGGTACGAAAATTTGGGCACTTGTGATTAACGAAGGATTATCGTTCGGTCGAACGTGACCAAAGGAATATAAATTGTGAAAGATTGAAATGTCTTTGAATGCGCGTAAAACTCGAGTAATGAATCGTGAAACAGAGTTTATTTAAAAGAAACTGTGTTTTCTCGGTCTGTATCTACGAGCTGTGTATCGTGCCTTCGAACATTTATCGTGGCTGTACAGAATTCTGTTCAACTTACAACTATAATATTTCATCGACGCTGTTGAATATTGTACGTTAAAAATCATTTTCCAGCAACGAAAGCATCGTCTCGTAACGTATGCGCGAATGTTTTTTCGTTTTCAAGAGTTAAATAAAAAGCACAGATAGAAGGATTCGTGTATTTTTAATGTTCCATTTCGCGCAAAAGTTTAATGTAGTCCGTTTCCGAATTCTGTAAAGTACACCGGTAAAATTAAACGTTTTTATTCCAGAATGTTTATCACGGTTGTATTTACGACGACGAGGGGCAAAATTACACGGTCAGAAGCGCGATTTAAAACCGGATACCTCTATTTCTATCTATTGTCTACCAATTAACCCCAACAATTTTCCCCTTCGTGGGCAAGAAAAAATCCAAACGAAAAACGTTCGACCGATTTTCATTCCACTATTTTTATTGCCAATGTACAAATATTGTATTATCACAATTTGAACGTTAATTAACGCACACTGCAGTTACTTTTATTTTTCTACCTCCCAATTTGGATGTTTACTTCGACCGAATATTCATTTTATATTTCCATGTTTCTCCTCTGTTTCATCCGTGTAAACTTTTCCGTAGGATTAAAACTTTCGAAAAAAAATATTCTTCTCCTCTACTCTCGAATATTCTACCGTCGCTTTCGTTCTATTTCTCAAAATCGATCCCCGTTCTCCGTAACGCGTTTATCGAAAACGATAAACACTCGTGTCCTCTCGAACGTACATCTACGCGTAAACTGATTCTCGTTCGGATTAATTCTTCGTCCCTTTGTCGAACAACTCTATGCGCGATAAGGATCGCGGTTAATTTTCCTCGGAATGTTCCATTTAACTACACCCCCGTCCTTGGCGCCGTAAATAAATGGACCTCGGCACGGTCAGACCGCTAATAAATAATTCAACGACGGTTGTTTGCGTGTAACCAACACCGCGCTCGTAAATTGGCGAAGTGAATTCGACCCCGTCTTTCCCTAACGATCAATTAACTATGAACTTGACCGATCCGATGATACTTTCTCGAATGTGGCGACGTGCCGTTGCATCGCCACTGAAACCCAACGTGACGAATTGCATCGTTTCGCTCGAAGGGTGGCGCGAAAACTCGTTGGAAAATAATCTCGCGAAGATTCACGCGATTCCAGGCAACGAACGCGGGCAAAAAGTGCTCCCGAGGAAACAAAACGCGTAATTTACCGGCACCCGGGACGACGAGTTACAACCGATCCGGAAGTTTAATCACACTTCGCTGTTTCTTGTCCCCGTCCGACACCGAAGCTGGGAATTTGGCAACGATATCGCTCGTTGTCGCTGTATTTGTAATCGCCTGGACTTTTCTATCGAGTTGTCTCGGTGCTCGGCCAAACGGTAATATTCGAGAGTGGCTCGACCCAGTTTCGATAATTGCGCGCCAGTTCCTTTAAGTTTGCTCGATTCTTCGCCTGTTTCGCCGTTTTTCTCTCGCTACACCCTTACCCCCGGCACCTGGCTTCGATTCTCTTTTTATTGGCCGCTTAATCGTCCGAATCGGGGTCGCATCCAAAATGCTCCACGAAAGGTTTGGGGTAAACAATTAAAGGAAGAACTCGATGGACGGGGAGGAAAAAAAGACGCGGTCGCCGACGAAAATACGACGTAAGGTTCCAAGGTTCGTTTCTTTCCAGGGAAAAGTTTCTCTTCGCGCGTTGGGTCTCGTTTGTGGTCAGATTCGACCGAATGGGGTTCAATTTCGCGAATCTATCGGTTCGCAACTCGCGTCGGGTTGTAACTGTGGAATTGCTTTTACTAGCGGGATATTGTGAGGTGTGAGCGCGAATAAAAATGTATGGTCGAACGATGACGCGAGTGGTAATACACTAGCTTGTTCGATAAGTTTTGTCGTTCGATAAAACTTATCGAGTAGTATAGTAAATAAGTTTTGTCGTTCGATGAAACTTATCGAACAGTATAGTAAATAAGTTTTATCGTTCAATAGAATTTATTGAACGGTATAATAAATAAGTTTGGTCGTTCGATAAAACTTATCGAACAGTATAGTAAATAAGTTTTGTCGTTCGACAGAGTTCCTTAAATAGTTAGGAACTATTGAATAGTTTCTCGATTATTCGATCCCTTCGACTATCGTAGCAAATATAATTTTTGCTATTATTTTCGTACAAATAGATAAATAACACTTTACAATTGAGTTATTTGCAAAACAACTCAAGATTTCCATAATCACAGTAATCTATAATATATTGTATTCGATGATTTCGTATTCTCGGAAAATACGCTTTTGATCGAGCAGATTCTTACAATTACGGTAATGGGATGTTTCCTTTCTTGAAAGATCAGTTAACAGTTACATTGTTCACACGAGTTAGTTTCCAGCGACACGATCGAGTCCAATTACGCGTCACAGTCCTGGAAAGAATTTAATTCGTTTTAAAAATATATAGAAGCTGCGATGTTAACTTTAACGGATCTAGGTACAGTCACATCGATCACTCGAGTTGGTTTTCAGCGACTTGGTCGATCCTGATAACGTGTCACGGTTGTGGAAAAACTTTCTTTAAAAATACATAGAAGCGGTAGCGTTAATTTTCACGCAGGAGGAATTAATACTGAAACACGGTCCGTCGTGGACCACCTCATTCTTATCAACTAAGGATAAGGTTGTCCACGGTATTGTAAGTTGTCCGGTGCGAGAACACCGTGTTGTTTGCTTCTTTTTCGTGAAATCTGCACCAAGTTGTTCCTCGAATCGTCGTCCACGGGCTCCCCTGGGAGAGCGAGCTCCGAGCTCGATGGAAGAAAAAAAAACAAAAAAAAAAAAAAAAAGAAATACATTACGTAGTGGAATTAAAAAGTGTTTCCCATGGTATTTGATTCTTGTTGAAAAAACATCCGGTAAAAGGTGCTCTGTCGTCGGCGGTAAAAACATCGAACGATGAATCGAGAAATAAAAAGCTTCGAACGTATTCCTCGCTTTTCGTTTCGTTTATGTCGAAAGTAATGAAACGTAGCAAACGATAATGAGCCGTTCTACCGAAAAGCGAAGCGACACGGATTTTTTAATACCGTTCGACGCAAAGAATTAATTTAATCGCGGAATGACTCGCGCGAGCTCGCCAACGCTCTCTGTACTCATTTTCGTGCATTGCTCGGGTAGGCAACCCGTGCAAAGTAAAAGTTAAACGATAAAAAATCCATTTGTATCGAACGAAAGTTCTCCAAATGAAAATACATTTCATTCGGAAACACTTTTAAAATACATCTGAACGAAGCAACATTCGCAAACGCGAATTACACGAAATATTTGAATGAAAGACGGTTGTTTTATTTCCGGGGAATGTCATTGGCGTTCCAATTGCGAAAACCTAGCAAAGTAGATTAAAATTGCAACGGTAATTCCTGTACAGATTTTCGAATCTCTTTTCAGCTGTATTTTGCGGGTTGAACGAATCCTGATGGCGATATTTGCTCGTTGGACCGTGAGCACTTACGCTGTAACGTTTTCCTCGTCCCCTCCTCCGAAAGAATATCGAAACGCTCGAATGTATTCGTAGCATTAACCGAGCAAGTTTATCGTTATCGTTGGGCCATTGAAATTATCCAAACGAAAGATTTCTCACGGACGAAGGTTCGATCGTTCGTGTGTTCGTTAACTGTCTCGAAGACGAGGATCCTTTCGTTTCGCACCTTTGGTTAAACGGGTTCGCACGGGTAACGGTGATGGTAAGGGAGTTCAGTCGGATCGAAAATCTTTCGTTGACTGGCGACTACTCATTAGTCAGAATTGGTAACATTAATTCTGATTTGAGGGAACGCGAGGAGACGAGGGAATTGAATACAAATCAATTTACCGGAACGAAGCGTGGCACGAGTGTGGTGGTTATCAGGTGGATGTGAAAAATCCATTAGTGGGATCACGTACAAAGGAAATGAGAATTCCACCTAGGCGAGGAGGCCGCCGGCTACCTTCTGCGACGTGCCGTTCGGATAATTATATAGTCACCGGCGGCGCTTTGTGCAATCGAGAGTCGAGAACGAGTGTGATATTTAATTCTGGTTAAAAGCAGGGCGGAGTGGGGGTGGGGGCTATTAGGATCGAATGTTACCACAGTTCGAGGATTGCCGAGGAAAGCTGCAGACACGTTCGAGTTTTTCTGGATCTCATTACTAGCGCGAACGTTTTCACTTTGTTCGAACCTCGAGGTTCGAGCTACTCCGTTAAATGCACCAAAAGACTACTCGAAAGACCAAAGCGCAAAAATTTCTTCTTTTAATTAACCGTGTACAATCGTATCGACCACTCGAACGAGCTTTTAGGGAGTCGATTGATACCAATTGTGCGCTACGATTCCGGTAACGATACAATTTGTTTTAAAATTGTTCGGGAGCTGTAACGTTCATACTCGCGGAGGAGTTAATATCGAAACGCGATCTATCGGTGGGTAATTTGTTGCAACTGAGACGGTCCACGATATTCAGGTTGATGTATTAAGAGACCATTGTGCTTATCTTCGAAATTAACGAAGAGGGATAATTTATATTTATTATTCCTTATTATTGTAACGATACAATTTGTTTTCAAATTGTTCAGGAGCTTAACGTTGATTTTCGCGGAGGAGTTAATATCGAAACGCGATTTATCGATGGGTAATTTATTGCAATTAAGATGGTCCACGATATTTAGGTTTAGGTATTACGAAGCTATTGTGGTTATTTTTTTATTTAACGAAGAAGAAGAATTTATATTACAAAAGAGAAGAAATGTAACTTCTATAGTTTTGAAGATTAGTATAAATTATTGGTTGAAAACTTTAAATAGGAATAATAAATCTTTACGTGCACAACTAGCCTTATGTAGTTAGATAATTCTTTTTATAAGAATCATGTTTGATTGATAGTAGAAACGAAGGGGATGTATAATCCCACCCCTTATTCCACTCGTGTATTTTTAGCTTCACGGGGGGAGGACAGATTGTTCGAGGCTTAAAGTCGATCGTGCAAAATTATTGCAAGATTGGCTACTTTTGCTATTTTATTCACTAATTCACTGTGTTCGACGTGAGCATGAAATGATATCCAAATGATGCCAGTAGTATTATTTGCTTCAAGTGTCGAGAAGAACAATTTTGAAAGTAATATCTTCGTTGATTAAAATACTTTTAGCGAATTGGATTGCACTTGGAAATCTACTAAAGTAGAATAATTTTTTTATAGTGCTCTTTCAATTATTTATTTCGGTAGTTTAACATTAAATGCCAGAATTTATATTGGCTACATTAAAGCATTTGTGAACCCGACGCAATATTAATTTCGTATTAGTTTCCGCAATGTCTGTAGGTTTCCGTCGCAAAGCAGATGTTGTTTATTCGTAGACATTAATTAGCCTCATATTCAATTAAAGAAGTTACCAATGGAAATTCCAATGTATGCCAATGGAAATGTACCTTTGAAGTCGACGTTTGCTGAAAACGGCGTTTAATTTGCTTAGCTGGCGAGCAGAAGCATTTTATCAATTGAAAATACGAAAGAAACGAAACTGCTTCCGTTTTCTGTTATAAAAAACACTGAACTTTATTTCAGTGTTTTTGTGGTACGAGCAATCGAGAGAAGATAAACGGTAATTTTAAATTCGCGTTAAACGCAAAAATTATAACGAATGAATCAATATTCGATAATGTAACAATGCAAATTCTTTAATTCGATTAAAATATTTGTTTTTAAAGCGCGAAGGCTTTAGAGAAATGTTAATTTAAAAGAATTTATTACAACGTTGTATATAAAACCGGTGAAACGTTTCTATTATAATTTTTGCTGTACACAATTAATTTCAAAGTAACGCACTTTACAAAGTGATGGTTTCTTATTAATTTCGCAAGGATTCTATTCCATGTTCAGAAATGATTAATAATGTTTCATAACGGAAACTGTGTTCGGGCTCAATCGATTCATTTTGCTTCCCTTTATTTCCCTCTGTCGATATCACTGAAGTACAGCGAATTATTAATTATTCCAGTAGGGATTGCTACTTATGGTGAAGAAATTACTTGTAAATTATCATTAAAATTTAACTAAGAAACGGGGAAGAAATTTAGGTTAGCGAGTAAGTGTAACGAACGATTCTTGTTTAATTATTTTTGGAGTAATTATTCTCCAAATTGTCGTCAATAAATTGTAATTTTAATTGCTTTGGGAAGTTTAAGCATCTTAACGAGGATTGTGTTCTTTAAGTAATTGTTTGAAAATACAGCTGTAATACATTTACAATTTATGAAAATTTTAAGAAGGAAAATACAAAAGACGGTAAAATGAAAATAATTCTATAATGAGAATAAAGTATTTTTTGTAAAGTACAGCTTCGAATATTGTATTTTACCAAAGAATATGTCTAGTTAAATTTAACATGCAAGTCGCATCTCGTTCAAAAGTATTATTCCTTAGTTCAAGTTATATGCAAGTTTCAGTGATGTTGCAACGAAAAATAAAATTGCATTCTCATTAAAATGGAATTCTTTCACGATAACTGTAAGTAGAATTTGATACTGGCACCATTTATTACTTTATAATTGGACAATAAGATTCTGTCATTATACCTATAATTACCATGAAATATATATTAAAAACACATCATTGGATTCTCCGTACTGGAAATTCATTATGACACGGATAATAATTATAACAACAGGGGGATATAAGCCGTAACGAAATAATTACTGTTGCGATCACTGATTCGTCCACGCCACATTTAACTCGTTAACATTTTCAGTCGATTTGGCAGATTAACGATGGTTGTTGTATTTATTCGTAATAAATGATACCGGATAAGTATCATGAATACTACTTTGCAACAAATAAAGTGATCGTTAAAGCGATAAGTGATTCTACTATTTTACCAATTTCGTAACATTCCGAACATTGCGAGAAACGTGATGGAACGAACGTAGAAAAGATTTTTCACGTTACAAGTACGAAAATAGAAAGAAAAAATATTATTTAAAAAATTCAATCGGCGGTTAGAATAATAAATCGTTGTTCGATAATAACTTTTGCTATCTGCGTTATTCACAGTATATTTAGGAATGTTCACGTTACCCAAAGTCGTATCGTATTGCTACCAACTCTATCAACACTTTGACATACACCGACCGATGAAATCAAAAATGGAAAACAGAGAAAGATAAAGAATCACAGTGCCGGTTTTATTTAACTTTCTTTATTATTGCACGTATTTCGTGCCAAAAGCATTTTTTGCTACGCCACGACAAAAAATTAGGATATACGAGTTTATTTTCGGCTCGTAAAGAAAGTTTTCGAACTATCCACGATCTAATTTCTCTGGTAAAATTGCTTTCATCACGATCGATCGATCGATCGATAGGAGAGATACCGTTATTAAAGTTCTACGAAAGCTTAAATACGTAATCTTTAAATAATAGAGTAACAACACTTTTTATATAACTGGCTGTGTAGCTAATCTAATCTGGATGTCTGAATTATAAAATAGTACATTGTAGTTTTATCCAATTAAACGTGTGTATACATTTACGATAACGTTGAATCGATGAAATAAAAAATTGATATAAGAACCTGCAAATGAACAAAACATTCAAATTTAATATACTTTGTCGATGGTTTAGCAATGACTTATAGATTGAATACATAAAATTTTAGATAAGTTATTGTTGTAATTATACTTTGAAGTAACACCGTGGGTCACTTCGATGACATATTTGTTATTAGTTTGAATCGAAACGATGACACGTTGCAAGAAAATGTTAGCTATTATATCGTCTTGTCCTGAGATGTAAACTCATGGCAGTTTATCGCGCACACGTAGTCAGGGTGTAATCGATTTTCGTATCCAGCAGGATGTAACGAACGAGCAGGAAAATCAACAGTGAACACCGGGTGCTAGTGATGGGGCCAATCCAATGACATGTCCATTAATGCTGTTACCTATCAATTCCCAAGTGTTATGGTATCAAACATGTATCGAAGCAGGTTATAGTTGGTTTAGTAAGACAGATTTGTTAACGTTTCTTGTAGTATCGATACAATACAAACATCGTGGATCATTCACACATTAACGAAATAACGAAATAGATCATTGTAAATTACTAACAACTACCTAAAACATACTTTATGGTCGATTTGTTATGACATTCTTTTTCTGGTTATTATGTGCATAAAAACATTAATTTTGTAAACCTTCTCAACCTGAAAAGGTCACCTCCAGACAATTTTTTGCACGACTATAAAAAAGGAATAATATCTATTCAAAGTAATCATACATTTAAATGATTATTTCTTTGTTAAGAGTTATATAAAATTGTTTAGAGACGATCTTGTAAAATTGAAAACGTTTGGAAAGTAAATGTTCTTGTTCATAGGACGATGAATAAAAAGAAAAATGATTGGTGTTTATTTTTAACATTCGATTCGGTATTATATTCCTTCGTGAAAAGTATTCTAGTCGTTGTAAATAACCAGTTAGGTGCACTTGGGGTCGATGCCAAATATATTCGTAAGGAGGGAAAGTATCAATTCCAGGCGCGGAGGTATCGATGGTATCAAAACTGGCTAGGAATTTCGTGTTGCTATTCGCTAAACGCGTATCATTTCTATGCAATGCAACTTCGCGCGGTGCAACGGAACGCGGAACGTCGATGACACTTCGGATAACGCATCGCAGTAGAAAGCACGTGACCTTTTCGAAATGACCACGCGACATTCGATATTCGAAGACGAAAGAAGGCCAGCGACGTATCGACATTCGCGCAAAATGCAACGATAGTTGCACACCGTCGATAATGAAAACTCAATTAATATCTTCCGATCGGAACGGTGCTCGAACTCACCGACGAAGAATCGATGAGAGGGACGAGCAATTTGACGTTTTCCCATTTCGTCTATTCGCTCGAATGCGCGTCAAAACGGAGGCTCGTTCGAGAAAACGGAAACATCGAATCCCACGAGAAACGTCCATTGTTCTATTTTTTCGACTCGAACTTTCGATTTTTTCTCTTTTTTTGTCACTTCCGGATCTACGGGAAAGAGAAGCAGCGTAACGGAGAAAATTTCGAAAATATTTCTTTTTTACGGAAAAACAGGTTTCAATTATTTAAAAGAATCGTATGTACATCCTTCGATGCGAATCTGTTAACACGGTAACGTCTAAATGGTAGAACGGATTGCGATGAAATTTTATATTTAAATTTTACACGCTCGTTTCAAGGTCTTATTCGACTTCGAGGAAAATCGTCCATGAATAATGATATTAACGGTTGAACGGATTTCAATGAAACTTTGTATTTAAATTTTATACTCTAGTTTCAAGATCTTATTCGATTTTGAGCGAAATCGTTCATAAATAGCAACGTTACGGTTTTATCGCTTTTCTGATGCATATTCGTTATTCGAAGGTATGTTTTAAAATGTTTCCAAACAAGGAGACTTAAATTTGGTATAAAAAAAAATTAAACAAATTCTCTCTGTCTATTGTAACGAAGGAAAAAATTAAACGAAATCCTATTCATTGCATATCTGGAGCAAACTTTTTTCATCAAAAAGTATGGTGACGTAATTCGTCCCTGTTAATTTTATATCCGTTTCCGCGATTCTCCGCTACCTCGTACGTCTCGTAAATTTTTTAGCCCTCGTCGGTGTGTCGGGGATAATTATATCAGTCGCGAGGAAAATGAGATTCTGTACATTTTCTCGGGGAACTCCATTCCCGTGGTTATTGGTCGCGGACCAACACTCGATCCTATAATGTACCTTCGTTGCTGCGATTCTTTAATCTTCGGTGTTTCGATTTAAATGGAATCCTGAAGATTCGAATATTTAAATCGTTGCAATAGAATAAAAATAACATCGTGTAATTTAAAGAGACAATCTTACTTCAATTCGGCAATAGAAATGTTTGGAGAATAGTATTGCCAAGGACCGTTTGCTTAAATAATTTATTCGATGAATTGGTTAACGTCTAATAAGACATCCTGGCTTATAGTACGTCACACGATCGTTCGAGTAAAATTAATATGATCGTAAACATATTGTACACTACTACTCCTTGAAAGTATTCATATTTCACTATTTTGAATTAAAATATATTAATGTTTCTAAGCTCACAAAATGTATATAAAATATCTATTGCATAGATAATATCTATTATATTTATTATATATATATAAAATATCTATTGCATACATAATATTTATTATATTGATTATATATATATATAATATCTATTTGCTTGTTTTATTTCACCCAATTATCGTTTCACGTGCAGATAACACAAATGATATTTGCCAAGGTAACTGGATTAACAGTTTCTGAAAACATTCAGGAATTGTATCTCGGAGTCGAATCGAATCATGCGCAGTTTATCGATTACCGATCCTTCGGTGTACGTGCTTGGATTTCTATTAGAGGTATCTCTTGTTCCCTAAGTGAAATGTTCTGTTACGAATGCATCGGAAGATGCAATCTCTTCGGCTCGTAGAAATGCGAAAGCATAATCGGGATCGGCGTGATTTCGTTTGACTCGTTGCTCTTTTTTTTTCTTTCTTTTTTAATATTATTCGTCTTCCCCTCCGGACATAATTGGTGGAAAATATTTGTACCGCATTTCGCAATTTTCCTCGAGGCAGTGTCTCTCGATTGCCTCCCCCGCAACGATCGATGCCAAACTATATTTAATTTCATAATCCTCCGACCGACAATACCCTTCGTTTGCAGGAACCGCAATCTTGTTCTTGGCGACGTGTACTGAATGGAAATAACCGTAACCGAGATTAATTGAAAGATTACGAAGTCTTCGAAAGGTATGGAGAAGGAGAATGGATTGCGTCAGTGTGATAGCGAGGTACCCATACTTTGTTGAAACAGATGTTGGGTGTATTTCAAATTACATAAATGTTGATTCACGTGATTGAGTTCCGGGACAATGGATTCCATCTACCATGATTTCGTTGTGCTAGGAATTTTGTAACAAGACAGTGGGGTTGTTCGAGCGAAAGTTCCGTTCTCACGAACTTCTTTATAATAACAAAGTATCCGTCTGGGACTATTAAAGCGAATTATAGAAGGTTCACAATCAAACTTGTCCGATAATGCGAGGTACGGTTGAAACGGGTACAATGTCTTATTCAGAAATGTATAGGATAAAATTTCTTCGCTGTGGAAGCAGCCGATTTAACCACGAAAATCCAGGATTAGCTTAATAATAAGATACAATAATTAATTTAACGATACGATCGTTTGGTGGATTCTGGGATTAATTTATTACCAACAGTAATCTCCTGAGAAGACTTCCCTGAATATCTTTAATTACTACGAATCTTCAATTGCGGAGAACTTGCTGCTATTAAGGGAAGGAACTCTTCGAGCATTTAGGGGATTCAAAATTAAACTCACGTATTATTGTACAAATTCTATATTCCGGGTTTCTCGTATCTGTGTGCAGACATTGTAACAAGTTTGCGCAGCGCGTACAATTGTCCGACTGTGTTAAAAATAATTATTCAAATTAATTGGAAATACGATACTTTTCTGAACCTGGTAATGATATTCGGAGATATCATTTATAGATGTACATAATTCGTAGATATATTCTTTCGGTATATTTGATTTATAATACGAGCGAACGTAACGAAGTACGATGCTCGCTAGAACGGAATTGCATCAAATTTTTCTATGGGAGAATGTAACGAATCAAGGGTTTATATTAATTAAATAAATCAAGCTGAAACTGGAACGCGACTCGTTTCTTTTCTGATTGCAATTGAAAAAAATATGCCAGAAGAAAAAGGTGGACCATATTTTTCCGCAAGTGCAACGCGTATGCATTTTACGGTTGCACCGTATTTTCGAAAATGGAAACGCGTATGTATTCCATAGATCGAAACCTCTCTGGTTGCTCTACGTGAAAAAGTGTTAGAGCGAAGTGGTCGGAAAACGATTAGTTGGTGAAATATTTTAAATTCGCGATAAAATATTTTAAATTCTTCGTTAAAATGGACGTCGAAACACGATACGCGAAATATTTAAAATCTAACGAACAGTCGTTCGAACATTTTCTTTAACGATGACATTTATCTAAAATATCTAGCCAATCGTTCTTCGATTATATCGCATATATACATACATACATACATACATACATATATATATATATATATTTCTTTTTCACACGAAATAACTAGAGGATTTGATATATGCAAAAAAGAAGCGTACGTTTTCGTTTAAAAAAAATGGTGCAACCGTAAAATGCACGTGTGCTGTTGCGCTAGCGGGAAAAATATGGTCGTGGAAACGTAGTTCTCTTTGAACCGTTCACCCTCTTTCTCCTCCGACATTTTTTTCTAATTGCAATCAAAAGAGAGAGAGAGATATATATAATATATATGTGACCTGTTCCAGTTCCGTAGACGGCCAGTTCCTGCACGCGCTATAATATTTTGAATTAAATGCGTAATTGCCGTTATAATACGGCGTAACGTATCCGAATAGGTAGAGAGAGGAAATTTCTGGACAGCTTGGTATGCCGTTTCACTTGGTGATTTCGAGCAAGTTTTCGTGTTGTAAGCCTCCTCGTCCCTTTATTATTCCCGTTTTTCCGCGGACCGGCCGCAAATTCAACCGGCTGTTTTATCTGCAGTTATAGAAGCCATACGGCCGTGCCAAATCTGATTAACTCGTCGTTGCTCGTCGTTTCGTGCGGCACGATTTTTAGTGGGACATGCAAACATACGGTCCAACCACCGTCAAAGACATCCAACCTAGCTAGAGGCTCCCCGTCTATTGTTACCTCGGACTTTTGTGGACCGTAGAACGGATTGTTTTCAGCTTCAGCGGCGACAGTTTTCATTTTGCCATTCAGGAAAACGTTGAAAGTTTTTGTTACACCTTCGTGTTGTCCCAATGTATTCGCCCGCGAATGGCTGTGACTTAAAACCAGCATGGAAAGCAGTTCCCGGCGACATTTTCCAACGACGGATCCCTCCCACCGATAGTGATCGTCGATAGATCGATGAAATTTATCGAAACGCGAAAGATATTCCGTGAGGAGTGTTAGGAATTTTTACGAGTACAACAGACAGCACCAAGAGCAACGATCGAACGATGAATATCGTTAATTTATAATATTTGGAAATGAATGGATAAACTGCATCGGTAAAATAGTAGATTTGGAGCGACAATTGATGTCGATATAGAAAAAGAGTGCGTCGTGATAAATATAAAGGAAAGTAAACGGAATCGACTAAAATTACGAAATAAGCAAAAATTACATTTTGAGAGACAAAAAGAAAGTGTTAATGATGTATTAATAAATACGTGGAGTATTTACTCGTATTGTTTCTTAATACTTTCGTAAAGTATTTAAGCAACTTCTGACATAAAATTTCAAATAGTATCCTTGCATATTTCGAGAAAATAATGATAAATTGTTATCATTTTTAATATCTTTAAATTTCACTTTCTGCTTAAGGGGGTATTGAAATGTTTTAAGAGATATTTTTGGAAATATTTAATACAATAACTTTGTAAAGTATACAGAAATTAAATAAAGACAAGCTCGGGCAATTTAGTTCCCGGTTTACAGACATCGTTATTACTGTCTTAAGATATTGATGTACACAATGAATTGTACAGAGGGCAGCGAGACAGTGAATGTGGCAGGATATCATTAGTTTCAATTTGCAAGCATAATTCTCAGGGATGCGAGGTAGTTGAGCTCGAATTTCATGAAAATAACAAGATCCTGGGAATTTATAAAATGCAAATGGAAACACGAGTGTGTAAATTGGGATACGTAAGTTATAATTAACTGCATTTCGGAAGGAAAATATTCACTTATGTTCGCGAAAGTTGAACAGGGTAAAGTTCGTGATACCCAATTAAATTAATTGTATTGGGCACAAAAACGCAGGTAACTTGTTTCTTTTTTTTTTTGTAGTATTTACGAGCTTAAAGTTCCTCGACGTTGACAAAGCGGATACTATATTCATTCGTCATATTTACCACATACGTTGTACATTTGCAACTCCTAGATTCGACAGTATAGTAATACCTGCAATTGATTGATTGCTAATCAGTCACGGTTGGCGATTGAGGTTGTCGATTACGGGAAATGGATCTAAGCTTTGATCTGTTATCGACGTGTTTATTAATTACAAACAACCGTGCAATATTAAAAGACTCGATAGTAATTCATTCAAAATTTTATGAAAACTTTCATTTCAAAATATACTTTATCGAACTCTGCGTGTATATTTGATGCACATTAGAGCTACTTTGAATTAATTATTTAAATTTCAAAGCGCGTTCGAAACAAGCAACGCTTAATTACAAATACATCGGTTTCCTTTCCAAACTACATACCTATATTAAAACAGTCTTTCCCTTTTCAAATTGAAATTAAAATCATTTATCATTACAGAAATAATATCAAATTTGAGCGACGAGTCGATAAAGAATCTTTCGGTGGATCTGGTTCACAAATAAATTTCTGCAATTAATTTCCTTTCGTTCGTTACACGACCACCTTAAACCCAAAGTTTTGCGCCAAGAATTTGATCAAAATCGCGGGTTTATCATTCGTAGGTTTCGTTTCGACTTACCGGTGAGTCGCAGTGTCTCCGGGACGGGAAATAGCTATCTTCGTTAATGATTAAAACGAATCCGTATAAATGGAGGAAGCGACTTTTGAAAAGCACGGTGCACGGTCTCGTCCTCTTTCTGTTGACGCTTTCAAAGCATCGGCTCGGGTAGATACGATCGAGAAATGGATGTATTCACGGGAGCCGCGCGGTTTTATTCGTTTTTTGCCACCGAAAAGCCGGAAATACGTACGGGTCGAGCCGAAGGAGAAGAAACGAGCGGACAGAAGCGATACTATCCAAATAAGTCAATAGCACGACACGTTTCTACCCCTTTCAGCAATTCGTTCGCAAAATCTGCTTCGATGTGGCCTCGTGTAGCGTCAATGAAAATATATCAACGGGGTCAAAAGCGTCTTAAGAGATGTTCACCTGGAGCCCGATGTCCATGAAATCGTTTCCCTGTTACGATAAATCTCGTAAAAAGACCGATTCCTCGAGTGTTTGCCTCGAGAAATCGCCTAGGAAGCACTCGTTGTTGCTTATCTACACTCCTCCCAAGTATCGAATAGATACGAATTTTCTTCGAAAATTGTTCGATACTTGCTTCGCAACCAATGATGATGAATCGTTTTAAAATTCGATCGTTCCTACGGTGAAACTAACCGCGTTCTTATTGCGCGCGAGACGTCGAGGTTATTCACAATGGAAACGTGGAATTTATTTAATTTACGAACGTTGCAACGAATATCAAATGAAACGATATCGGACCAACGCGTTACGAAAATACACGGAGTGGTATCGAGAGAACGATGATACACATATTATACATTACGAGCAGAGTGCAGTCACAATTTTAATATCCGGTAGCAAAATTGTTTTCTTTCGGGATGTATCTGAAACGTTCAGACGCACTGGATAGAATTTTCTTTCGAGTAGTTTGAGAAAAGATTTACATTTTTCCGTATTTTAATAATCGCGGAGATCGTTACGAAAAAGAGTATAAGAGGTTTTCTTTTTTTTCTAATAGAATTCGAAAAGTGCAGGTTCCATCGTTTGAACATTTTTTTCACGTACTGTGTCACAGGAGAAGACTATTTCCAAACGTACACACGTTCAGTGTAGGATTTCCTAGGTAATTATCGAATCCAATTAGTTGGCTGGAACAAAAGCGAGTAATGTTTCTTCTTTCGACAAGTAACAAAAACTATTCACGATTTCAAAATCTATAGAAGTCATCGTCCATTGTTAAAGCACGATCGGTAAACGGGGTGTAGGATTTCTCAAATTTTTCCGTTTCAATTTCCACGGATTAATTGCCGGAATTGTTTATCAATTCGAACACATCGAATAACAATTCTGACAGCAAGAACCGCGCTAATCGAGTGAACGATTATTTCCACAAACTCGACACGTCGCCCTTTAAGTACGGTCGCGCGTCCATTAATATCGCAAAATTGTGTCACCAGGACCACCCGTTTTGCTCTCCACGCTCGCATTGCTAAGCACGCTCACGAGTGTTGAAAGAACGAGGCATTAATTACATTAGAATGGAACGCGCTTGCTTGCCTAGACACTTGGCCTAGCAAGAATCCTCTAGCGGGTAAACGAGCTAACGGAGCCTGGCCAGCAACGGGAGATTCTCTTAACTTTTGTATCGTCATCGGGATTACAAAGGCTCGTGACAAATTACCGAGCAAAGAACATTGTTTCTCTTGGCCAATCTCGAGCTTTGCACTTTCCACGATCGTTACGTCGAGCCTTGACTATCGAGTTACTTCAACCGTGGACGTCGATCAATGGACGAGTGGAGACAATTTAGAAACATCGAAAACACGAACCTGAACGAGTTCAAATAATTTGGAAACGCGGAAGATATGGTCCTGGAGGAATGGAAATTTGTAAACATGGAAAACGTGGACCTGGACGAACGGAAACAATTCGGAGACTTGGAGAACGCGAACCTGGACGAATGGAAATTTTGAAACACAGACCTGGGCGAATAGAAATTTGTAAACATGGAAAACACCTGAATGAATGGAAAAAATTTAGAAACATGGACATGGATGAATGGAAACAATTTGGAAACGTGCAAAACATGGACCTGAACAACTGGAAATAATTAAAAAATTGTTACCGTCGCGCGCAAAAGTTTCGAATTTGAGCAGACTTTGATACGTACAACATTGGTAGTTCGAATTCTATACTTAAAAATTTCTACTTTAACCGAATCTTTTTGGTTCCATTGTTGCCTGTATTTCAATTGCTCGGACGATTGTCCCGAGATTCAAAGAATAAGGGATATCGGATAGGGAAGAATACGTACGGTACGCGCGCGAGAAGATTACATCTAGAGTTACGGGGGATTTTATACGTTCCGGGCTATCTCTTCGCGCACGTACGGATCGGATATACCCACATCCCGTTCGCGCCTGAGGAGATTGCCTCTCAACGAATAAGGCCCGCCATAACTTCGGAAGCAATCTTCCCGCCCGCGTACTGTACACTTTTATATTCCCAAGATCTCCAAATATTTTCGTAGATCGATACAAAGAGCGTTCTCAAAAACTAGCTTCCATCGAAGAGTCAGTATCACGGTTAACGAAAACCATAGAATTCTCTTTTCGTGTTTCTCGCTCGTTTTACAGGCTACGTCTTCAGAACTCGACCGTTCGTCCACCAATTCGCGAATCGTGAAACTACCGTTGGCAAAACATTGCTCTAGCGCGAAACATCGAAGGACCAACCGGTTAACCAATTAGGGAGCGGGTAAAATGGCGCAGCTTGTCCCGTGACGGATCACTTTTTCGAACGAAGAATCGTAACACGGTTGGAAACGCGAAATCCTTTTACCGTATCTCGTTTCACGTGGCACGACAATAAAATATTCCCTTTTGTGCCGTTAAATCCTTTATACGTTTCATTTAGCGTTTTACTTTGCACGTATTATCGTTACCGCGACGAAAGACAAAAAAGAAAAAAGAAAAAAAAAAGAAAGAAAGGAGAAAAAAAAAAAATACGGGACATTACTGAATTGTATCAAAGGGACTCTCGGAGAATCCTCCGTCAGGCGGGTTGGGTAACGCACCGTGGTCGGAAATGCGAATTCTCTTTACTTCTCCATTGTCCACCGTACTGTGATGGGGGTATATTTGCTCTTCTGAGAAAGTAAACTCCCGAGCTTTTCATACGCGCGCGACTCACAGCGCTAACCCAATTTTGCCGGAACGACGCCAGCGGAGGTTCGGCGGCTAGGTATTCGCAGCGAGAGAGAGAAAGGGAGACGGTTATTTGCCTTCCTGCACGGCTCTCCACGTACCGTCTTTTATGCAAAATATTGGCAAAGATTGGAAATGTCTGTCTTGGATGGAGACCTCGTCGATAGTTAAAATATTATCGCTCTGTCGGGAAATCGTCGCGGAAGCTTGAAAATATTTTCCACCGGACTTCACTCTGGTATCGAAAATATTTTGGAGTACAAAGGATAGCGAAGAAACAATTGAAAATATAAAATTCTAATGTAAATGTGTACGAAGTTTCGGGCTGGAATTGAGATTTTTGTTCCTTTTGCTTCGAGTGAGTTTAATCGTCGGTTGGAAACTTGTAAACGTTTACAGTGATATCTTGAAGTACAGAGAATAGCTTGGAATCTGGGAAAAGGTAAAGAAATAGTTCAAAATATAAAATTATGATTAAAAGTTGACCTTATATTTTATTCTCTCTCCAATTGGTTTACTTACCATCTGTTTGAAATAATTTTAAATATTGTATTGGTGTCATCGAAGATGACTGCACATTACTCGAATGGATGAAAAAACTATTAAAATTGCATTCCCAGTTAAGCTCAATTTTAATATAACGCGACGATTCACGTGCTGTCGAAATAGTCGTAATTGAATCAAGTAAAAGTTAACGATCGAAGAAAGCAAAATAAGTTGGAAACTGTGAGGTCGGTCGTAGTCCCAAGAGTCTTATTGTTAAAGATCGGTCGGTCGTGGATCATGGTTCATCCTTTTGCCTCTTGTTACTTTCTTTTAGTTCTCTCTGGTCAGCATCGTCAAAAAAGAGGACCCAATTATCCGAATCGAGATTCCTCCCTCTTATTTACCGCGTATCGTTCCTAAGAACCTCGCGTAATCTTATCGCACAACTCTCTCCTCCAGCTCTAAATTGAATAACTTTGGCCCGAATTTATGCCAGCCGAGAACGAACGGAATAGGTAGAACGTAGCGTATATGCGAAAAGTGACGCGAAACGTGCAAAAAGATACGTTCTCGAAGCAACGACGAAGGTGCGCGTTCTCGATACGATATTCAGACCAGGTGAAGCTATCGTGTAGTCACGGAATCTGAGATTCGCGATTCGGAACATGTGCAACGCTCGAACGTGTAACGTCGTCGTGAGTCGACGCCGAGGCATTTAGTTTTATAGCACGGCCGGAGTTGTCTAGACGGAAAGGCCGAGCGTGGAACTAGAGCGAAAGGTACACAGGGTCGGTAACGAAGTTTTCAAAGACAACATCGAGTTTGATATCTAACGAGTTCATTCCACTTCGATGCCGCGGAAAAAACTGCAAGTGGAGATCTCTATCCGTTACGCCCTTCAGCGATCCACCCATCCATCCCCGTCTCGCGTTCTTTGCCCGCTCTAGCGACTAGTTCGGGAAACGTGAAAGAACCCTCTCGCCCGTTACTCGTTCAAGGTCCGTGGATTCTAATTTTATAAAGAATTATTGGACACCGGGAAGTGTACTTTGACCGCTCCAGTGCCCTCTATCACGAATCTTGCATTCTGTTTCGCAATCGTTAGCCGGTTCGCTACTCGGAAGGAGCACGGTTCTCGGGATAAAGCGAGACTCGTGAATATCCACGAAACGAATGCTTTGTTCCGACGAGGTGGCTCGTTGTAACTTGAAATTGAAATTTCTTCGACAAAAATCGTGTTTATTTATAAACGACTAAGGATGACCTTGAAAACTTCTGAAGAGGATAAAGAAGAATTCACGAAGCGCACTATATTCATCTCAAAACAATCTTATACCACATATACAAAAATTTCGATCGATCCACTAACAGAAAAATTCAAGGTCATCGTAGAAACTTAAAAAAAAAATTGACTCGCCAAAAACATATTTTCTAATCAGCTTGTAAAGCGAACAAGCCGGTCCAACGAACGGATAAACCGGTATACAAATAATTAAATCGTGAACACTCATGCCTCTAAATCGTGCAATTCTACTGGTTCTCCGGACGTCCTTACCTCGGATTCCGGTGACTGAACGATCAGGGACGTTCTCGGTGGCTTTTCCGGTGGCACCTTCTTCAATGTACCGGTGAACGAAGCCGCGGTAGCGCTACCAGGTGGCGCTGATGCACCCTCGTGACCGTCGATCTGACATTGAAGTCGATGGAACTGCGTGAACGAACCGCGCGATGTGTCGGCGCGCTCGAATTGCGGTAGACACGGCAATGGCATCTGTGACATGTTCGGTATCTGAATAGAATTCGGGTCGCCGGTATCGTGTTGAAGCCTGGGGGACAGTTTCTCTCGGACAGACGATTGGCAGGATTGATGATTAGAGTTCTGTGAATAGGTGGCAGTCAATAATGTTTGATGATGAGTGTGCGACGTATGCTGGCTCTGCGACGGGCAAGTCTTATCGGGCTGTTCCTGGTGGTTGGGCAGAGAATTCGATTGTACCTGATGGATCTCGTTCCCGATCGCGTACTGTTGGAAATCCGTGGATCTTTGATGTTTATCGCACATCTGGTTCTGCGCCTGGAGGCTCTGTAAACGCGCCTGAAAGTCGCTCTGCTGGTGTTGAAACTGAGCGACCTTGTCGAGGATCTGGTTCTGGTTCTGGAGACACTGTAACTTCGCCTGCAGATCGCTCTGTTGGCGTTCGAACTGGCTGAGCTTCTCCGAAATCAAATCGAGGCTCCGTTGGTTCTGCAGTTGTTGCTGCTGCGCCTGGAGTGAGTCCGGTTTCTCGTTCTGCGGATCGAGTTGGCCCTGAAGGTTGTCCGTTTGGCTCTTGCTGTGCGTGAGCAAGTTGCTGGAGAGATTGTAACTCTTGCGATGGCTGTGTATTATGTGATCGACCTGGTCGATCGGTTTGTTCAAATTCGTGTCACCGAAATCGGTCACCACGGTGAGCACGGTTTTGGTGTCCAATTTTGCCTCGCTCAGGGCTGGATACTGATGACAAATATTGGGACTGGCTCTCTGGGAAGGTACGGTGCTGACCGCCGGTCCGAGATTGGCCACCGAGCCGCTGATGGGCTGATCGTCGAACTCCTTTCTCGATAGTTCCATGTGTTTGGTTAAATCGGCGCTAACGTGACGCAGATGACGACGTTGTTCCATTATGGTGCTCTGACTGATGTTGGGCAGTGGTTGGAAGGCGGATTGCGTCATTCTCGTTTCTTTTCGTTCCTCGGTCTGATGCAACGGTCGAGAATCCCTTCTCTCCTCGGACTGATTGCGGGAACGCGGGCTGGTGGAGAGCATCTGGTTCTGCATCATGGTTTTCTCGTGCTCCTGTCGTTGCCTCTGCTCGGCCCATATCGCGAGCTCCTGTCTGGTCTTCTCGAAGTTTTGATTCACGAACGAGGGACTCTTCTGACCGGCCCGATCGGCCGACGCCTCGCGAATCGGCACGAACGGCATCGGTGACCTCCTCACGTCCTCCATTCTTTTCCCTTCGATGGTCATGGGTGATCTTCTATGTTCCTCGAAGTAATCGGACCGTCTATTTTCTTGCGGCATCGCCACTCTTTGATTAGGGCTCACGTTACCCCACTCGGGCTTCCTATCGGCTCCTATGCTCTTCCTATTTTCCTGTCTCGTATCAAAAGCCATCGGCGATACTCTTAAGCTCGTATCCAATCGCCTTTGATCAGGCGGGTACACTTGATTGGCTTCGACTCGTTTCGGATCCACCATGGTCCCGGTCTTCCTGGCTGGTATCAATATTTCCTGATTCGTATCACCGGGAAACGTAAAAGTGATCGTGTCGTTTCGCCGCGGGAAGCTCGACGTGACGTCCACGGAAATAGATTTCCTGTGCTCGGGTCTGGCCACGTAGAGACCGCACTCGGTGGCCACCGCCTCGCAGATTTTTTCTCGTCCAGGTGGATCCCCGTTCGTATCGACGTACAAACCGTCCTGCCTTGTCCTGGGGGTTTGATTAATGGTGGCCAGATATCGTCTGTCCTGACCGTCGGTGATTATCTGCGTGCCTTGTACGATTATCGCCCCGTCGCTACGATGTATCTGATCCTGGCTAGGATTTTGATTGGGATCGTACTTGGGCTTTTGCATACCCGGCACGTCGACGCTGGCGGACTTCCTGTGTCCCGTGTCGTGAGTGATCTTCGAGTTACCGCGCGGCGGGACCATGGGTTTCGGTCCACGACTCGGTCGCTCGGTGGTCGCGATAGCGATCCCGTGAGCCACGTTTTGAGCGATCGGTTGGATGATCGGTTGGGTTTGATACTGTCCAAGATCTTGGGAGAATCTCTGCGGATTCGGTGACTGCTGACCAAACTGTTGAGCAGGATACATACCAGCGTGCGGAGTATACGGAACCGCGTTCATTACCGTTTGGGGATACTGACTGTAGGAGTATTGAGGTTGGCTACCGAACTGAGCATATCCGGGTGGTTGAGGCACCACGACCCCGGAGAAGTACGGAGGTTGAGGACTGGCCGACTGGGAGGGTATCTGCGATCCGTGTTGAACGGTCATGTACTGTCCCTGACCAGCGAACACAGGATTGGTCGCTCCTCCTTGATACAACGCTGGATCCCTGTACGTGACGTCTCTGGTGACGTAACCGGCTCTTTCGGCGTACTGGGCCTGCTGAGGGTATATCTGCGGTCTTATGTCGAACTGACTGCGTATCTGGGTGTACTGAGTTTGATCGTAATCGGGCATGAACTGGGGATGCGTCTGGACCAGCAGAGTTTGGGTACTCGTTTGAGAAACGTGCTGAGTCTTCTCGATGGCTGGTTTATCCTGGGTGTACTGTTGCGGTGGTAGTTGTCCAGTTGCAGGGTGTCTGTCTTCGGGTAGACCGACCACGGATTGTCTCCTTCCGCTCGGATACTGTCCCGACTGTTGAGTCTGTTGGTGTTGTTGATCCTGACCCTTCCCGGTGGTTTGACCCTGTTGGGATTTTTCTTGGGAGAACCGGTCGTACTCGATGGTCCGATTTTCGAACCCGTTCGAGAGATCCTGCTTTGCGTTATCCGCAGGCGGCTCCGCGCGTCCGTTCTGACACGTTGTCTGTTGATTCTCCATCGTTTGACCCGCTTGGTTCTGCTCCTGGGTATCGTTCGCTCCTCCCGATCCGGACTGCGACATGCTGGCGGCCCCCACCGACGGTCGTCCGCCGATGTAGCCGAGAATTCGCCCCAATCCGCACACCGTGACGACTTACCGAGCAACTAGCTGTTGAAAATCTAGATTCTCGCTTGAACGCAATCGCCGCGGATCGCGTTTCTACGCCTCGTGGATTCCTCTAGGTGGACTCGAGGCATGTAAACGCCGATGTGGTGTCGTTTGATCCACGTCGGTCGTTCGGTGATCTTTATCGATGTTGTTCTTCTTCTTCTTCGGAGAATCTATCGTAACGGATGTCTCGATTCTAGAACTCTCTGTAACCCGTGAGTACTCAACGGACTCGATTCCAAATTTCTTCCCGTGGATATCTGACGAAATATCGACGAAATTTCATCAAAGTTTCCAGATTGGACAAACTCGACGCTCGTTCACGGGCAATTTATTATTTATAAATTCTTTTACTCGGTGTCTCGTCTCGATCGACCGAAAAATTCAGCGCCAGGCTCTCGCGCGCGTATTATCCACGTCCGGTGATTCTTTCTTTTTCGTTTTTCTTTTTCAGAACATCTCGTCCAGCACGCGAAGCTTCGTTAATAAATCGTAACTACGGCGAATAATTTCACGTGAAATTTTCAAGCATTTGTGCCGCGAGCACGGGTTTCTTTGAGCACGCGTGTCTCGTGTTTTCTCGTGTTTCTCGGTTCCACGGCGCGTAAAAGGGAATACGCGATCGCGAATGTAATCTCTTTTATCGCGTTCCTTTTTCGATACTTTTATTTCTACTTTTTCTTCGTCGTTTTTTTTTCTCCTTTTTTCCGTTTTCTTTTTTTTTTCTTCCTTTTTTTTCCGTCGTTGCAGCGCAGCCTACATCGGAAAACAAACGGCCCTATAATCTGGTCTTGTCCGCGATACCGTTTTTACTTCATGGTCTCCTTGTCACGCGACAACGGGGAACAGCATTACGGGGAGGGGTCGTGGGGGGGTGGCTGTTTCCCTTCACCCCTCTTTACCCAGCGTCGTTCGTAAATACTCGTCGGGCTGAAACGACGCGTCTGCGCGCAAAAAAAGTCTCTCGTATTTCTGGATTCGTTTTACTCGCCCCGTGGAAGTCACTTCATGAAACGCAATTTAAAAAGCTCGTCCGCTGTCGTCGGTTACGATCCGCTCGACTTTTTCTGAAAATATTGAATCTTCTATAATTCGACGCTCGGATTGCACAGCACCTTCGGCGGCGTACGCTTCTCCAGCGATGTAAATATTGACTCGCGAACGAGACGCGATTAGACGGTGTAAATTCTTCGAAAACGTTAAAAAAGCCACGTTAATTCGGTTTTTGATTCTCGGTGCGCTTTGAACATTTTTGATTACATTGAACGGTTCACGTCACGGAACTCGATGGTTCTTGATCCTCCTTTTGTCGGCAATGATTCCACGATCGATTTATCCCGACTGAAAGACGGCATTTGATTTTCGTTTTTGAATTTCTTTCTTTTTCTTTTCTTTTTTTCTTCTTCGTTCTCGGATCTCCTGCAATTTTTCTATTTTACGGAAGCGCACACTTTCGTGCGGTTTCTTACGGCAGTGTTGACGTATATCTCTGGATAGATAAACGGTGGAATCGATCTGCAAGAGAATGGCACGGAATGTATCCTAATTTTCGTACAGTTCTATCAAAATTGACCCAATAATATTCGGCGCAGCGCAAACACGTTTCTCGTTTCGCGAAATCGTACCGCTGAGCCTACATTCGGAGAGTAATCCTTCTCAGTAAAATCAACGATGTTACAGAAATTCCTAGATTACGTGAAAACGAATTTTCATCAATGTTTTCCAAACTAGAGATCTCCATCACTAAGGAGAGTGTCTTACCCAAGAGAAAGAAAATTTGTAACGCAAAGAAATTTGATTAATTTGAACAGCTCTCATTTTGTTTAGTAAGTACACCTATTTTTAAATTTTGACACAATCGCACCGGTATGAAACTTAGATTTTACATTGGAAAATATTTGTACCGATATATGTTACATTGGAAAATATTTATACCAATATACGTCGCATTGGAAAATACTCGTACCAATGTACATTACATCGGAAAGTATTTCCACTAATACGAGAGTCTTCGATTGAAATAATTCGATTTGAATAAAAATCGAAACGCTTTCATTCAGAATTAATCAAATCGAACCCAACGAAAACGCCACGATCTATTAATTTCTGGTGCGGAAATTCCCTCTACCGTGCAACCTTCCCCAAAACTTTTGGCAACCATTGATATATATATCCACGTGTAACCACGTGTGTAATTCGTGTATAATTCGTAAATTTCGCTGGAAAATTCATCGAAATTTTCGTGCTGCGACGAACCGGCACCGAGGCGACGGGAAAGTTTGATTAATAACGAAAAGTTTCGCGTAAGTGGAAACTGTCGGCGGGAAAAGTTCGGTGCAAACGTGTACAGGTGTTTCGTTTCGAAAATTTCGCGAACGATTTCTGGACGAGGCGTAACACCCTGAAAACACTTATTCGCGAAACGATGAAAGCCCCGTGTACCGGGCAGTGCCCGACGAAACGTTGACAATCCGTGTTACAACTTATCGTAGGAACGACAGCACGGGACAAAGCGTTCCAGGCTTCGCGTGGCGATCCGTTTTGTACTCAGGAGTGAGAATTGTTTTCGTGATTTCCCAGGTGCTTCGCGATCGCTTCAGTTTCTGGGAGCGGGGCCATCTTTTATTGTCCGGGAAGTTACTCCGCGTGAAACGGAGACGCGGAAAATTTCTCAACGTCTGGCGGAGCACCGACATCGACATCGTTTCCACGCCACGTTTACTTTTATCATTTCTCCACGGTGTTCGACAAGAAAATGGAACACGGTTCGCGCGTTCCTCTCGCGGAGAAATGATCCTTTCGCGAGATGGTTGCAAAATTATCGATGACCGAATTGCATTTGGTTACCACTCGAAAAGACAGATACGACCGATGAAAGAACGAAGGGTTTGGAAAAGTCATAGGTTGTTCGTTTTCAATCTTTTTCTATTTAGTGGTCATTTCAAGGGTATTGTTCTTCACAGATGATACCAACAAAAATTGATCGTATTTGCAAAGAAAATAGTAAAGTATTGAACAAACGTGTGTTTGTAGAATTTATTTTTATTTTACATCATTCAGACTTTCAGTTGTGAACCTATACTTTGACAGAACGTTTCTTCGGGTGGTAAATCCCTATATAGGGTGATAAAAAAGATTTAAGAATTTAGGGGCTTGTAGTAGTCACCGAAACGAATACAAAATGTCCAATCAACATAAGTCCTACGATCGATTCTTTCCGGGGGAAACTAACTTTTGTTATTTACAAACATTCGGTATTGCTAGCGAGGTATTGTAAGTTGTCGCTCTTCGCGACAAATTGAACGTAAACAAAAGAATTGGTTTCGAAGTATCGATCGAAGGTTGTCAACACGAGATTACTGATACGAGCAATGTATAATACTTGGATGAATTGCAAAGTCGAGTAGTTTTCCATTAAATTATTCAGCTACCTTCTTACACATTGTATAAATTAACGAACAAGAAACAAACTTTTGTTTCTCTAGACTCTAATCTTTTTGAAATCTCGAGAGCAACTGACAAACAGCTCGTTAATTGCTTCATCGATAACAAACTCCTCTATTAATCGACACACCCAATGGAACATTGGTAGAACATAATGAAACATCGTAACGTGGACAATAGTTGGTATAACACTCAGTAAAATCAATTCCAATGTCAGAACACAGACTCTACAGATTCGACGATCCTCCCGCCAATCGATGATCATAAATCAGGGATCAGGGGGCGTCGTTCGAGCATCCTGACATCTTGTCTGTTTTTCCTTCCAATACTTTTCACCCTTCTCTCTGATCTTTCCACTCGCATTTCCCTTTCCCTGGCCTTTTTTTTTACACACACCTACACTGCTTTCGTGATTTCTTCTCACAGTTTCTACGTTCCCTGTACGTCCAATCCTATTTATTAAGCGTGAATAAATCTCTATCACGAATTATTTGAATTGTCGAAATCGAGATCCGCTCACGTGGAATATTCGTTACTACGATAATATCGGTTTATCGAAGAAACTGTATCGAACAAGGATTCGGTGATACGTATAGTAAGCTAGTTCGAACGAAAGTGTGGTGGTAACGGTTCGAAGGCTAGAGTGTAAAAGTTTTCGACTCGGTGTACAAAATAAGAGAAAGTCGTTGGACGTAAGAAATCGTCGGAGGGTGGAAGGTCGATTGTAAGGAAATGGACATGGACAATCCCAGGAACTGAGCACGTCTGGCGTTTCGAGTGTCCTGCAAATGGTGATTTATAATGTAGTCGAGATCCAGGACTGATACGTCGCGTTTGACGATATTTTACAAATTAGATTAGTGCACAGCTTTCTCTAAATTTATCTGAACATAGACGCAATATTGAGTACTATTAGTACTGCTAATAATCGTTGTAGAGGATTCAGTAGTTTAAAAAAAAAGACACTGACCACTTTCAATATTGTCCTCATTGACTCCGGTTCCTCCACCATGAATTAACACTCGAACTACCAAATTTATATGACAAGTCAAATTATTTTGACTTGTTTTAAACTTCTTTTTAAAGTTACTCAATTGTTAACGGTGTCTTTGTCTACAATATTCGTGGACAATTATCAAAATGGACAACTAATCGTACTCGTAAATTAATTTGTTCTTTTCCAATCTAACTTCGAAGATACCTATGTGGTCTGATAGAAATAGTAATACGTTCATCGTCGATAGTTCTAGTGTTAAAAATGACCACTTAGATTCTCGATAACCATCTACTATCGCGTTTATTTCTTTGTAAATCTTTAGTTAAATTGTATCTTGTTGAATTGCGATAAACCATTGTTCCTTTTTACTGTGTGCGATTTCGTACTCTTTGTAGATTCCTCGCGTAAGATTAATTTCAAATATCGTTAATTTTTAGCGACTCGGTTTTATTGTATAAACATTGTGTATTTTAATATTACATTTTACACGATACACGAGGTATCTCGCATCCCCGACTTTGACAAGGTCGTTGAACCATTTCGAATGTTCGAGCAGAGATGTGTCTCTCGAGGAACATTTCGTCCTGTGAAAATTGTAGCGAAAAATCGAATAGTAGGGGAGAGTAAGCGTTGCAACGTTCGTGTGTAACGAAGAGCATTTGGAAGCTAGTTTACGAGCCACAATTTTCCAACGACGAGCGTAAAATTTGACGTAATGGGCAGTCGAGTACTTTAATTATCGGTGATAGGTGTTAAACTCATTGAGTCAGAATTTATAGGGGAAGCGCTACGAAATTACCGCGAATTGTGCAGTGTGAGGTTTCAAGCGGAGGATAACATCAAATTGCATTCCATTTTCGTTCGATTAATACGGAAAATCTTAACCGCTCGCGAAATACTAAATTGTTACATTATCGTTTGTAGTATTTCAATGTTGAAACATCCGTCTACATAGAATTTTCTTCGGAATATAAAATGAACGGTTACTCGGTGTTCAAGTCTCTTAAACGTAACATAAAAGTGCACGATAAAATAACGAATAAATAATCATAATTAAATTCCACAATAATGATCGGAAAGTTACTTTGCTTCGTGATCGAACCGAATTGAATAGGCCGGTAGAATTTCGTTGATAAAATGTATCGTAATATTATAGATATTCAAATAGGTTAAATTTTATAAAATTGACAGATGTCGCATGTCGATATCAATTTGACTTTTCGTTTATTTCGAACGAAACAATTCAACCCTGAAGAGGTTAAACGTATGTCGTTTAAGATATCTAGTTTACGAAAAATTGATTTCTAAAAATTACAGTTCACAATTTGGCGAAGACATTATGAATCGAACAATCTTAACTCAAACGAGGTAGCTGGAGTGTATTTACCGGGTGTCTTACGCGATAGCTGACAAATTTCCCAAGGGTATACAGCAGGTCAATGTAAACCAGAAACGATATGTGTATCAGCTGGATCAATTTTGTTATAAACTTGTACGAAAGTTTTTGTTTCGTGTTATTTTTACTCTCCAGTTTCAATCGTGGAGGTGATTTTGGCTCTCGACTTTCAATCGTGGAGGTGATTTTAACTCTCCACTTTCAATCGTGGAGGTGATTTTGACTCTCCACTTTCAATCGTGGAGGTGATTTTCGCATCCACGACGAGAAGACAACATCTAGAAAGAAAATGTTACCCTCGTGTCCCTGTTCTTCCGTAAATTTTCTCCTAGTACCGTGATACCCAAGATATCGAACGTGTCGACTGTTATGGGTCCACCCTGTGTATTTGAGAATCGAAGACCAAGGTGTTATGCAAATCCAGTGCCTCTGCCCGCAGGGCTCTGTACCACCTTGGCCTTGATGGCTACACCCGCACATCTGGCGACTAACACCCCAAAACACACACGCCATCCCTTTGGAATCCAACACCATCTTTGAGTTAAGCCGAGGGTCGCACAGATGCAACATACCGAGCTTTGACCCTAACTTAGGGATGTACGTTCAACCAATCCGCACAAAGGGATCATTAATTAAATCTCTCTGTTGCTTCCTGGCCTATTTCGCGCGGAAACTAATATTTAATACCCCGCAGATCCGTTTTTTTCGCTCGATTGCGCTAAATGGAAACAGATCGATCGAGACACACGAGCTGGACCGAATAACGTGCTATGCGTCAAATAATGTTCACAGTTGATCTCGTAGAATATTTTATCCCGTTCTGTCTCCATCGATACGATAAAGAAACATCGGTTGGCGCAACGAGGCACAGAGTTCAATCGAAATCGTGATTCGATCGAGAAACGTGTAATTCTTCGTGTAAAACGAATCGTAAACGTGAAATCAAATTTTTTTTTGGTTTTTACGCTATACTTGCTTCTCGACAAAATGGAGTTTTAAAATTCGCTGAGTACACGTGCGTTCAACGGGGCCGTTCCACGTCAAATCGATCACTCTTCCCAGCGAATGTCAGGGATTTTTGTAAAACTGAAATACGACGAATCGCGCGAAATTAGAGTGGGTTTAAGTTATCGTTTTGCCGGTTTCGAATTTACTAAAAAAAAATTGATACCGTCAAAGAATTTTTCTTTTTTTTACATTTATCGCGAAAACGGTATAACTGAATTTCTATCTCGAAACGTATCAACTCTGGGGAATTGGTACTTTTTTTCTTTTAATCTAGACGGATCGCCCTTTGTGAATCAATTCTTTTTCTTTTGCTCCAGAGACGTTTCCATACCATGTAAATCAAATAAATTCTTTTTTCGACCGAGATAAGAACACTCGTGTACCGAGTGTATTTTACAATTTAATTTTCTCGATCGAGAAAAATTTCTTTTCTATTTTCCATTTATCTTTACCGTTTCTTTTCTCTCTCTGGTATGTACTGCGAATTCGTGCGGTTTTTGTACAATTGTTAGAAGTAGTCCGTATTGAATTTAAGATTAAACTTAAGGAGCTTTGTAAGTGGACAGAAACTCAAACTACATCTTCACTATTATAGGGTGGAGCCACTTCCTGGCGATCTTATCTCGATAACCAAGTCGGATAAACTCGTAATCTATACGAAGTTCCCGATACAGAACAGCTTAGTCCTTCTAAATACATCAGAGACGATTATTGGTTAACCCGCGGGACGTTCTGCATAATGGCGAGCAATATAATCGAGGGAAATAGATATCCGGGCGAGATACGATGAATCTTTTCAATTACTTTCGACCAACATTTCCACGAAATCTACAATTTCAACCATGTCGTTAATTTACCAATTCAGCCATCAGCCGTCCATTGTGTATTGTATCAATCGTTCTAAATTGCTCTAATTGCACCACAGGACGTCACGTTTCTCTGAATTATTTTCATTTCCCCGTGTTTATGTATTGAACTGGAACGAGAGACGAAAAGAAAACAGAAAAACACGTTACAGACTCGTTAGAATCGGACGACAAATAATTTAAAAGTATTTCCTTGGACGTGTCTCAAGGAAATTTTCCAGACGCTTGGGAAACCAAATAAATTGCTTTCGTCGTACGTGTGTATGTGTGTGTGTGTGTGTGTATTCCTATACGAGGATCTATATCTAGATGTGTACTTATGTCTGGAAGTACACAGAATGTAATATTTGCTCCGAGTGTCTGGATACAAATGATGTAAATTACTTTACGGCGTGGCGTTTTGTGGAAAACGTTTGAGATATTTTTAGCCGGCAATTTTAACAACAAAACTTTTTCGATTAAATTTTAATCCGGCGAAATTTTGTTCGCAGGTTCAAAGCCAATTTAATTCTTTTAAACTCGATGGTAACAGATACGTACAGGATATTTTGAAGTCAATAATTTTCCGATGTACAGCGTACACGTATATTCGTGCATGCGTGTTACGTATAGGCTATATTTGTGAAATCATGCAACCACTCGTACATACACGTATTTTATATCGTATAACTGCAATTTGCCCAAAATGTTCTAGTACGAATTATCGGTTGAAAATCGTGGTCCCACGTCCGAAAGAATTAACGAGTCGAGATTGCCAGGTTTCGTTTCATAAAAGTATTATTTAGCTCCATTTTGTCATTTAAATCCATACGTGTTCTAATTATATTGTATTTTTATTATTCATTATATTTCGATCGAATGAAATCCACCGATTCTAAATAAAATCATCGCAGTAAATCGTACGAGAATTACAATTAAAAATATGTTGCTACGATAATACGAAAAAGAATTTAGAAAATTGAAAGGATCACACAGTACGACAGAATCAATTCTGAAAATCTCGCTTTCTAATATTTAAAAATCACTCAATACTTTATTTGAACAAAGAACAAACATTGTTTACCATAGAAAAGACCACATCGAGACGAATTCAATCGTAACACTATATGATGTTCTTCGACAATGTAACAATGAAACATTAAACGTTCGAATACTTGCATACTTACTTATTGTTGGTAGACAGTAAAATTTCAATATCATTGCTGAACTGCGTTTCATTTCTCACGATAACGTTACGAGAATCTCGAGAAAAGTAATTCCAGGAAATTGTATTTTCATTTGCTCTTGGAACAAGTGCTCGCTGGACGAGGAAAAACACGTTCGGATTAAATGGACGACGCAAAAACATAGACGTGCACCATATGTCTGTGCCGGGGTCACTTTGATCGAATTTAGCGAAGAGTAAATACCTCGAGGAAGAATCTTAAAAGACGCGCGTGCTCGGGAACGTCGAGTTACACGCGACTACTTCACTCGTGCCGACTATTTCCCTCAAAAGTGATCCGATGGAGATCGACCATTTATCTCGTTGAAAGTTGACGAGAACACACCGTGAGGAATTCCAACGTCAGCGGAGAACAATTCCTCGTAAACCGAACGTCGATTCGACGCTATCGCCCAGCGTTTCGGAATATTAGCTCGTTATTCCGTTAGAAGGCTCGCTAACGACGACATTTTGAAAGTCATTCGACGAGAGGCGATCGGCAATCGTTAATAGGATATCAAACGTTACGTTCCCGGGTGAATCGAGAGCTTATACGTTTAATTAAGCTGCACCGGTTGTTACGTTGCATTCTGACGTTTACGACGTATTCCGGATTCTTCTGGCGAAGATATTGTCCTCGCCAGACACCACTTTTCTGGCAATAATACCAGTCTGGAATCGAAAAGGTGTACGAAGTTCAACTGTTCAAATATTTCGTTTACGATGAAAGGATCAAGAATTTAAGATGGTTACAATTTTGGAATTTAGAAATTAATTTTGTTCGAAAAATTTGCAACAATAAACGAAACGGACTGTAACTTTATCCTACGTGAAGTTGGGAAAAAACTTGCAGAGAAAAAGTTTTCTCTGTTTAGTACTCTTTATCGTGAAAGGATTAAGAATTTAAGATAATTAAAATTTTGAAATTGAAAATTTAATTTTTGTTTAAAAATTAACGATAGCAATTGGGGCGACCTGTAATTTCGAGGTTTAAAGTTGGTAAATATAATTGAGGAAAATTTTACTCTGTAAAAAACGCGCTCCATTCTACCGCTGTACAGTTTTTTCATAAATGCACAGATGCAGCTACAAAGTGCAATTCTGCTTTGCTTTTTAAATGGAAATCTACTTTTTTTTTTCATAAATTGTTATTTTTGTACGTGTAAAAGTTGTAAGGGAAGGTCATTCAAATCTCAACACTTTAAAAATTTTACTCGTTTTAAATTTGAAACTACTCTATTTGTTTCAAATCAACATATCGTTGAATTCCTTATTTGAATAATAGTTCGAAGGTTTGTTCTTTGGCCCATAAATGTATCGAACAAACGAATGATAAAGGAGTTGAAGCTTGGTTGGTTTTATCAAGTTACACAGTGAACTTAATAATTTATTAACTGTAACGTTTCGAGCATGATCCTCTTTAGGTATAATAAAACATGACCTCAAATGAATTTATGTTTTTATTATACTTCCATGGTCGAAGTGTCGTAGATAATACGTAATTAAATTACGTTCACTGTACCTTTTTTTAAAATTACTAACGCACGTAGAAAATTGCTTTTTATTTAATACCGTGTATAATAATTCGCTGTGTTGTAGTAAAAATTCCAGAAAGACGATTTATATTCACGTAAATTTAATATAAAATTAAAAAGAAAATTCTTGTGGATGTTCGTTCATTTTATTTCGCGTAATTTCTAACGTAAAATTTATTTGCGTTTAATCACCGATCGGATCAGTATTAGATTAATCGTTAAATAAAATATAATTATAGTCAAATAAATGAAATTTTAATTTCCGCGAAAGCTTTTCGTCCAATCTTGTAACTTGAATATATTCTCGTGAAAATGATCTTGTCTCGTAGTTAGTTCCATTCAAAGTAACCGTACCTGTTTCCACAATTGTTGATAGAAATTGTATAAAATTTTCACACACGATACAAACATTCTACCACAACATATTTATTCTGTAATTTCCACTCGTAGGAATTTTTTATAGTTAAATTGGTATCTTAAAACACCTCTACGTGTTTCATCTCCGTGCGCTTAATTAATGCTCGGGGAATTCATTACTTATATTTTCCGGCATCAGACATTGCCACTTGAGGTGGAACGATGATAAAACTCGAGTAACGAGATAATCGATAATTGCGTTTGCTAGATCACTATTCATGCTTGCAACGGGTATCCCGTTGCCGCAAGCCTTACGTAAAATCCATTTACACGACAGAACAATGCAGATGATCTCCTCCTATATTTGCGGGAAACTCATCGATGTGCATTCTCGTTCCTGAATTTGAGTGGATGGAGCTTAGATGGAATTATGATGCATTCGATCCCCCTGCTGCGAAGTAATCCGCGATGCACTCAAGTATTACCCGACGAGCGTTGAAAATTTTCAACGAAACACGGCCCGGTCGTGAAATTTTCGTTATAGATTTCGTCGAACTTGTTATCCGATTACACTCGTTAGCATACTTCGAGCTGTATAAGTATTCTGCGAACAAGTTGCACGATCGGGATCGCGGATTCCTGTAACGCGGATCCTGTGTGCGAACTAAAAGCCGACGTGTTTCCCGAAGCTTTCAGTTCAATCCTTGTAAGTCAGCTTTTCGAGAAACACGTATAAAATCTTCGATCGAGTCGACCGACATCACGCGATTTGCTCCAGACAGTATCTGAAATTGTCTGCGTGCGACGAGCAACTGCAAAGTGTTACATCTGTGCGTTTCCGTCGCGTTTCACATTCTGGAACTTGATACGGGAATAATTCGATGCTTCGTGCTGTGACGATTCGACGTGTATTTTCAATAGGATAATTGTAATGGTAAGACGAGGAATAATATAATATTTGTACGAGAATAATTGAATTTAAGGATAACATTGATTCAATAGTTATGTTTATATCTGACGATCCTGGTTAAAATTCTCTTTAGGTGAAAATATTCGATTAAAATATAATTGCTCAACTTTAAGAATGATACTTTATTGAAATTTTTCGACCCTAGTTTGAACACCCTTTAGTAGTGATATTCAATTGAAATATAATTACTTGATTTAAATAATAATATTCTATTTAAACCTTTCGGTCTGGTTAAAATCTTCGGTGAAAATATTCGACTAAAATATAATTGGTTAATTTAAATAATAATACTTTATTGAAATCTTCCGATCCTAGTTTGAAGCGTCTTTAGTAAAAGTATTTGACTAAAATATAATTGGTTAATTTGAATAATAATATTCTATTTAAACCACTCGATCGTAGTTTGAATCCTCTTTGGTGAATATATTCGACTAAAATACAATTGCTTCGTTCAAATATTACTATTGTATTTAATCCTTTCCATTGTTGTTTGAATCCTCTTTAGTAAAAATATTCGACTGAAGTATGAAAAAAAAAGAGGAAGTAACGCGAGAAGATTTAACTTTTTTCAGGATACTGGCATCAATGTGTACGTTTAGTTTTCAAGTTACTTTATTTATTATAACGTGGTAATAATGGCTAAAATTGTAAAGAAATATTTATGATTAAATTTGTCAGTAATATAGCACAGTAACATAGTCGAAAGATTGATAGATGTCATAAGTTAATATCAAATTATATTTTTATTTATCTCGAGCTAATTGGTTCGTCACAGAACCAATGAAAAATATGAATTGTCAATATAGTTATTGATTTATTGTTAAGAAAGTTAAAAAGGAGTAGTTTAATATTAAAAATATATTGAATCTTCCATTAATATTCTTACAAATTAAAATATTTAAATGTAATACTATTGTACCATTTTGCTATTAATATTCAACGTGAGAAACAACTCTCGGAAGATTAATTTAGAATGTATTTTATTTGAAAATACAATAAAACAATTACATATTAACTGAACTAAGATTAATCGAAGCTTTTCCGAGTGTCTAGTCAAGTTACTTGAACTTTTGCGAAGAATTACACAAAATAAAATTAATTGTTCCGAGTAACATCATAATTCTTATTAATAGAAGGTACGGTTCGTTTAAAAAAGAGACAATCAAGGATGTAGCGACGATAGCGTTGCTACAATTAAACGAAACGTTTGTTACAGCAGAAACTAATCATTGTCAAACGATTGTTAAACGATTGTAAATACGATGATTCAAAATCCAGTCGACCTAGAATTACAAAGACGAACGACAAGATCGGTGAAGTTTAAAGTTTCGTTCCCAGTGATCGTTGTTCGATAATTAAAATGCTCAGATACTAATTACGAATTTAGAGGAATTAATCCTCAAAAATTCAAAGGAGAAATAATCCCCAAGATTTTCAACGAAATTATGCAGCTCGACACTTCACCTAAGAATGAAAAATTACAATCTACGTGACCCATACTGTCCAATTATGAACGAAGCGAAGATTTTCTCGCTTCTCGCGACTTTGTTTTACTTTCAAAACTAAAAAAAGTTACGAAAGAAATCCATTTCGACAGTATCGCGGTCGGGAAGAAACATACGACCGAGTCCCCGCAGAAGACGACTTTTAACAATGTTTCGAAGCGTAGAAAAGAATGGAAGACAATGAACTACTGCGAAGAGTATAACTTTTGGCTTGTGTAATTTTTCAAGAGTAAAAGTTTTCCTGATATGGTTCCGTTTCTTTTTCCAGACTCGTTGGTAGTACAGCCGTAACGAATGGAAGTTGAGAAAAAATATTTTTCGATTGACATGCATGGTAACAATTTTGAATTTATGGCTCGTGTCGGTGCGAAGCGAGATAATAGTTGCTTTCGAGTAACTCGATGAAAATGTGCTTTTAAATTTCAATCCACTTCACGCCGAGAAATTAATCTCGAACGAACGTTAAAATAAATCAGTCAAGTTTAAATATGATCAACTTCGATATAAACATTTGAAACAAATGTTTCGAATTCGATCCATACAAAATTAACAACGGTACGTCTCGATACGAAGATTATTGGTCGAGTCTTGGTAGTTTTTTTCTGTTGTGCTTTATACAGTAGTTTGGCGACCAAAGGGTGCATCGATCGACGATTAAAATTTGTCTGCAAAGAAAATGAGTTTTTCAAGGCTCGTGGACGAAAAATGAGGACTTTTAGGTGATTCTTGACGTTTCGTTAATTTTGTGTTTTTAAACCGGTCGTTGGTTGTCTTATATCAATGAGTACAACAGTAGCACACTTTTGTACAAAAATATCAGTCTTCGCTTAGTTTATGTATACTACCCCAAGTGGAGATACTAAACTTTGATTTGTTTCGCTTATACCTCGACCTTCCTGACGATACAATGTTTTCTTAGCGTATGGTTCGTTCTTAGAATTTGACTAAATCGAACCATTGAAGCTATTGAAGTAAATTGTCCGTTTCTTCGTTGATCGTTTCGCTGTTTCGATGAATTTTGTATTTTCACGCCGTAACGATTCGTTATGAGAATAATTGTTTCGATTAATTCTCCTCGAAATCGTTCCAGTTTCTCGAGTCAACGAAAAATCCTGATAACGAAGACTCGATAAGCCGGATGTTTCGCAGGTTTAACTAAAGAGCAACCGGCCTATCGTTTTCCACGAAGAAATCCATATCGAGTTATCGAGTTGTCATTCCTGGTAGAGAGTTCACCGGAAACTGACGATAACGCGAGGTCGTGGAATGGACCACGACCGAATTACACCAATTTCCTCGGTCCTGGGTGCAGACGTCTGGCTATCTGGAGTGCGATCGACTGCCGCGATGCATCGGGATCAATTGAAATCGGCTCGAAATCCCATTACTTGCTCGATGCTACAAAACACGGTGATCCGGTTATTTCAGCATTTATTTCGAAGAATTTCCTTGCAGTTATCGAGCACAATGAAACGATACTGCTTCCAATCTCCTAGCAGTTATCGAGAACAATAAGACGATATTCGTCGAGAATCTACACGCATAAACGATTCGAGTATCGGTTCTTCTATCGCGAGAAACGGTGGAACTCGATCCGAGAGAAAGAATCGAAGTTATTCGCAATGAATGCGAATGTTTATTGTCACAATCTCCCGAACCCCTTGCAATATTGTATCGATGTAAATTGACAACGTGTTACGGAGAAACAACGGAAATATTATTAACGTATACATCTCAGAAAGATGGAACTTGTATTAGGATAGTTGAAGTGTATTTGATAACGAAATACTCGGATTTGATGAACGATCGATAACGAGAATTCGAATCTAACCTTTGTTCGAATCTCTGCGAAGATATCTTTCTGTTCGACGCTTCGTTTGTTGTTCGAAATGTGTAAAAGAAACGAACGAAGAGTAGTGCTCGTAGCGACTGAAATTAATTTAAAACGATTCTTGCAACTCGAGCACGGTTTGACTTTGTTATTCGTCGAACGTTTCAATCTGTTTGTTCAGCTCTCTTCGATGGAAAACTGTGGTTCGATTACCGGAATAATAAAAGGAAAACAATATTCGCGGCAAGTAGAACCGAAACGAAAAATTAATTTCCGTTTGGGAGATTAATCGTAAAAGAGAAACTTTTTACATTCTCGCGTTCTATTCGATGAAACTCGCTACACCGAGTCCGAAATAATTACAATAATACGTATACGCGGGGAAATTTCTAATTTTAATTTCCGATGCAATTTCTTCCCAAACGAGTACTTCCTCCTCTTGTTCTTGTGCACTCTTTTATCATTGAGCAATCGAAACTCTGTCTACCGGGATTTCAACCGTGACGGTACTTCCCACATTCGCCACTAGAGGGAAACTATATCGCTGGCAGTTTCCCGCAAGTTCTCGTACCAGCTTCGATCAGTATATATACGATCCTCACCAATCTTCCAATATCGTATAAGGCTAGAATGCCTTACCGATGAGTCCACTAGCAGGTTCGGGATGAAACCCTCTCTCTTCTTCTATTTTCACTCACTTACTCTTCCACCATCACACTCTCGAAATCGCCTCACAATGAACAATAAACTTATAAAAAGTGCTAAATAAAACATTACTTGTTATCCAACGTACAATTGCCCCTTCATCTATTCTGTAGATAGAAAACAGTATAGTTTGAAGTTAACCCTTCATTGAAAAATAATTCTCTACTCAATTTCTACTCTACTCACAAAAAGAAGAAGATCATCTAAGACATAATAATATTAATCGAGTTCCTTTCCTGTATACTATATTATCAAGTATACTAAGTTATTCTACGCGCAAGACTCCGTCACCTAAGTTTCAACGAAACTTTCCACACAGAAGAGAGAAAGAAATCCTTTATCTACTCTGCATATAGAAACGGTATAGTTTGAAGTAAACTCCTTCGTTGAAAAATAACTTCTCTACTCAACTTCTGCTCTACACTCACAAAACGAACATCCAAGATCGATATCAATTGAGCCGCCCTTTCCTATAATACGATATATATTTAGGATATACGATATATCCTCGTATATTTATCAAGTATACTAAGTATTTCTGCGCGCAAGACTCGTCGTCTAAGTTTCAACGAAACTGTCCACACGGAAGAGAGAAATCCACAAACAATCCCCCGGATCAAATTTCCCGAAACCTGCGTGACCGACGATTCGCGTCTTTCGGCTGAACCGAGTTACCCCGATCCAGTTGGCGCAAAACCAAATTCTCTCCCAATTATCGCGTCAAAGTCTGCGACCGTATCGATTAAAATTGGCGGCCGTAGGTCGGTCGGTTGCGTAGCTAGAGAAGAGAGTTTAATACCAGCGAACTCGATCGGCGAACTGACCCGCAAGACTGAACGAAATACGAAGGGAGGAGAGGAGGAACGTTGTCTGGTGACCCGATTGCTCCGATTTAAAATTCACCGACGAGCCAAAACGACTTGTTCCGCGTCTCTGAATGCTCCACTACTGTGCAAACCGCGACGCAGACCCTCGGAATGGGCGAGGCTGGATAGGTAATATCTCTGCATCATCTTGCACTGAATGTCTGCAACTCAGCTAGGTGGGTGCACAGTGTTGGCGCACAATCTACGACCGAATGAAAATTCCCAGCTTTCTGGGGACCAACTCCGCAGAGTGCAATGTCGACGATAATGATGCCGATGTTGCCACAACGTTGGGAATTTCTCCGATTTCGTCCGCTGTTAATTTACGTCTCACTTCCACGTGTACTTGACACGTAATATGGGGGGAACGTTAGAAGGGCAGTCTCGCGGGATCTCGGTGTCGTTCAAATTAGGAAGGAATACCGTGTGCGGGTACATTTGTATTCGTATCTCCATTGGGAGGTTTTTCGGTTTGAATGGTGATTCGGTTGGAATTTTGCTGTGGAAATTTTTCAGGATGGCTTGTGTCTGGAGAATCGTATAAAATAATTGATAAGATTCATTCGAGAAGATAGGAAAGATTCTATACAGGGATACGAAGATTTGTAGGTATGTATCAATTAATACTACGCGGTTGAGTGTTGTTTTTGAGACAGTCGTTGGAGCATTTGGAATTTGTCTGTATTTTCAAGAGCTTGGTTACCATCTCTTCGATATTTTAATGTATTTCTTCTCAGATTCGAGAAACGAAATACAGTAGGAATAACCTACCGTGATGGTACATGCAACTATAAGAGTTCCTTCGTATTCTTTCTAATCATCTAGCATTTTTTCCATACGGAATTTGTTTTTATCGAAGAAGGCCCGTCAGTGTATAGCTAGCTAATGTTACAAGACGATTTTGCTCAACAGAGAGCTTCTTGTGCAATGTTCCTTGACAGCTTTCTTGCTGGGCGACTGCTTTGGTCTATGTGGTCGTTATATAACTAGGAAACCGCTTCAATTTCCATTAGTTTTAACATTCTCTTGCTTAAATACACGTTCTTTCACAAATGGTGGAAAGGAACTTGGACTTGGTTAGGTTGAATCGAGTTTAGTAAAAAAGAATCGTTAAGTGAACAATTTTACAGAAGCAACCAATTTCCTCACGAACGTTCAAACCAGAAGATGTTAAGCAAATGTTAAGATCAATTTTTCAAAGTGCAGTAGTCTGATTCGTATTTTCGAAATAAATTCAACAACGAGTGATAAATTTATTTTGAGACTACATCAACGTCGTTACTTTTCACAATAGGTGTCAAATTGTTTTTACCCTCGGTTTGTGAACAAATTATGAGCGTTGATCGTGTTCAATTGTCGAGAGAATATGTGTGGACGCGTTCAAGTTCGTAATTTTTGTCCCGAAGGTTTACATTTTTATTCCTTCCGGAGCTCCCATAGCTACGTTAGTATACTCCGATTTCCATATTTATCACGCAGCTAGGAAGTTTTTCCTGTGTTAACTTCGTACCAGGCTTGAAAACTCATTCTCCTCTGGACGGAAGGAGACATCGGCGTAGAAACTCCGCTCCATTTTGTTGCTACGACGAGAAAATTAAACACGACCGATCGTTCGTTTCATTCCCATCTGCGCGCGAATCGCGACGAGGCAAGCTTCTGAAAAATAAATTGTCAACGCAGCATTAACGTTCGCTCGGTTCTTTTTACGAGCTTTTCCACGAATTTGTTGGATACGGTAAGAAAATATTGCGGATCTTCGCGCGAAAATTATTTCGCCACGAGGAATAACGTTCTCGTCGCTTGAATTGCGCGTAACCTTGAAACAGAAACATTTCGACGCGTCTTAGGGCTACAATTCGCGATGTAATTAAGGAAACTTCCGACAAGAGCAAGAAAAGCGCTTGTAATTTAATTCCAAGGAAGTTCGCGATAGTCTAATTTTATTCCACGAAGTTTCGATGCAAAATTTCGCTCATCAAGGATCGCGATAATTTAATATATCCAATTTAACATTAGTAAACTTGGTTATCTATTCTCTAACCGGAAGGTTTCGATGAAACCTGAAATTGAAATGATTTTAATCTCTTCGATTAAGAAAAACTATCAAGGAACATGATCTTTTAATACATCGAGTTCGATATTGGGTTACTTCTCCGTCTATTTTATAACCTTTCCTTTTTGAAAGGTCATTTCTTCGTTTGTTTATTAGATATTCGATACGACGTATCGGTATAATTTTTCGGTACTTTACGCGAAGATGGTTCCTTTTGTTTCTTTATAAGAACGTGTTACTTCGAAGCGACGATAGTGGAAGAAAATGTACGAAGAAATGTGACAAAATAAGATCATTTTGAAGCTTGAAAGAATCACCATCATGACGCTAAGGACCCTCCATGGACTGTAATAAATGAAGCGAGTGCTCGGAGACTCTAAAATCTTCTAGACTGATGAAAAATACTTTTCCTAGCAGGGGCAGGCAAAAAGAAACGAGGGAATGGAAAATTGATTGCCGACATTACATCGCGAAAAACAAAAGCGGTGGAAATAAATGAAATTTATATTAATGTACCGTAAATGCGACAGTGGAGCGCAAAAATTAAAAGCTCCTTAAAATAATAAATTTCGTACACTTGCGTCGAAATTAATATCAAGATTGTTTTAGGCGTACCAAGGAAATCTATATTTAACGTTTTCGATGTTTACTTAAAATCACCTTCACATATTTTAAATACTAAGATAGAGTTGTAAAAAGAATACACGATACGAGTACACATATTTTAAAAACAAGTTCGGTCGATTTACGTGCTAATTAATTCATACATAATTCTTAAATTCACAGTAGGTTATATCTCACCTTCCGTTACTATCATTATATAATACTTTCCAATTTTCTCTGTAATTCGATATTATTCTCTTCTCTTCCACCAGTTACTACCTTAATTTCATATTTAAAAACACGAGTCGAAACGTAAAAAGAATAGTCTGTTTAAAACCAACAATTTCTCGTCTATAATTACTATATTATTCCCCATATAATACTGCCTCTTCTCGTACTCCTTTTGTACTTATCGTATCGAGCATAAACTACGCGAGATTTTCGAATCGAATTAATTTATTCCGCACGCTCTAGTGGAATTCCAATTACGGTTTTTCGTTCGTGTCCGATCAAAACGATCTATTTATACGCACCGGTGTGCAAACAATTGGATAATAACGAACGTTTTTAATGTAAAGTGCGCGCGATTCGTGGATTTCGTCGCTTTCCATGGGTGCAACAGAGATCCATTGTTCGCGACGGGACAGACTACAATTTCAGCGAGCGTCGAAAAAAAAAAAAAAAAGGAAAAAAGGAAAACGCGTATTGTCCGAGGGGAACAGGAACGATACGCACCGTAGAGTATAGAGAAGAGGGTGGCCCGTGCGTTAGCTTTTTATCGCCATTAGCCAGGCATTCGTTACCGGCCACTTATTTTCGTAACCGCGATCATTAAAGAGGCCCCGTCGACGAGACCCACTTGACCCCCTCGGCGGCGTCGCAACAATTCGCACGCCGGCGCGAAAGGAAACCGGAAATATGGGGATTAAAATTGCAGAAACGTCAAACGGGGGTCCTTCCAGGTGAAAAGGGGTCAGCGTGTTAACGAAAAAGCGAAAACGGGAGAAAAAGAGAATGGAAAAAAACGAGCGAAAGAGAAAGAGGGAACGAGGGAAAGAGACAGAGTGAAAAAGAGGAGCGAGGTAGAGGGAAAGAGACAGAGTGAAAAGGAGGAGCGAGGGAGAGAGATAGAGGGAAAGAGACAGAGTGAAAAAGAGGAGCGAGGGAGAGAGAAAGAAGGAAAGAGATAGAGTGAAAAAGAGAACAAGAGTAAGAGGAGTGAGGGAGAGAGCAAAAGGAAAAGAGATAGAGTGAAATAGAGAACGAGAGAGAGAGAGAGAGAGGAGAGAGAGGGAGAGAGAGAATTTGTGGAACGACCGCAAACGTTTGTCTACACAGATTCGGTTGTCCCTGGTAAACGAGTAGAACAAGGTCCTCTCTCTCTCTCTCTCTCTCGTTTTCTCTCACGCGTCTTCGACCGTGTATGAGAATGTGTACGTATTTATGCGGGCTAACGACCCAAAATACACACCTGCACGTTGCGGAAACCATTTGCAACGGTTAGAAGAAACCAACGAAATTAAAATCTTCCGCACCGACCTACATTCGATCGAAAACATATCGGACATTTTTTTGTTTTTTCTGAAAAATACGGCTCCCTCGAAAATTCGAATCCAAACTCTGCGAGACTAATGGAACGAGATATTACCGAACATAATGCGAAAACTGATATTCCGAGTGGTCAAGACCGGTGAAAGCTGTCATCGAGAACCGTGGGCCGTACGCGTCGATGAAAAGATTTTTATTCAATTTCTATGGCGAGATTCCCTCGAATGCATAGTTTCTTTCACGATTTAAGGTCATCGTTCATTTATCGGCGTAACCCCGACACGACATCGAACAGATGTCGGGAATTTCGTATCAATCGCTCATTTATCAACAGATCACAGACACGACAGCGTTCAGTTGTCCACGATACAAAAGGTACTTGCAAGATATAAGAAATAAGATTTAGGAATGTATAATATAAAAGAATATTGAATCGTTATTCTAAGTATGACCAAATTTTTCAACGAAACAAATCACTACTATAGATTAAGAGGGATAGAAGAATGAGAAAAGAATATTGGTAACACGAAAGTTTGAGAGTAAGAAAGAATTCGTAGGTGAATTTTACACATTATTACCGTTGCGATACTCTCAAAAATTTAATTTCTGGGTAATGCAACAAATACAAAGAACTACCGAACAATTAAATTGCTGGATAATGCAATAAATGCAGATGACTACTGAGATAAGTGAGCGACGACCTTTAGAGGTACATGTCTACGATCGATATTATCGAAGATGGTTCACGCAGATGATTCAATATTATTGATACAATATTTTCAATTTTTCTCCTCGCGCGATATATTCTTCGTATATTGCGCGATGCTGCATACACACGTCAGAATGTATTGATAGGGCTTTAGCGATATGAAATATCTTTTGGTGGTTAGATATATCGAATCGATCCACGATCTCGTCTCTGGACGATGAGTATTATTCCCGGTATTCGTTATTACAGTGAGCGGTCAAATTCTTGCGAATACCTTGAAACTATTACTTAATTGAAATTTAGTCAAGAATGGAATTGAAAATGCTCTCAAAACTTTGTTTCTTTTTTGTAATGTATTGTTATACTCGTAACAACATCTTACAACTATTTCGAAGCTTTTACGATAAAAAAATATATATACGAATACACACCGTCCTTTGTATCCATATGCAACAAATATCAATTGATCGACAAATATAAGAAAACTGTCGAAAAAATATTAAAAGCATGCAGGACGTATTTGGATAATTATAGGTAAGAAAGATGGTGTGACCAAATATTGACACGTATGTATATTTTTCATTGCAAAAGCTTTAAAATAGCTGTAAGATGTTGCTACGAATTAAGTGCATTTTCAATTCCACTCTTGATCAAACTTCGATTAAATAGTAGTTTCAAGGTTTTCGAAGTGTCACTCACTGTACATAGTAATATTGAACGTGTGTCGAAACATCGAATTGGGGATATTTGTGTTCTCGGTTAATTTTTTAATATTTTTACATTCCAAGCGATAAGGGAGAGAAGCACTTTAATCTTCGTTCTTCATAATTTTTCAGTAGTTAATTCTTTATTGTAATATTCTTACATTCCAAACGATAAGGGAGAAAAGTATTTTAATCTTCGTTCTTCATAATTTTAGAGTAGTTAATTCTTTTTTGTAATATTTTTACATTCCAAGCCATAAGGGAGAAAAGTATTTTAATCTTCATACGTCGTTTCCATGTTCTGAACGTACGAATGATCAGAGGAAATGAAGTTTTTGAAGAATATTTCTATCTTAAAGACGAGATAAGTTAAATTATACCCTGAAAAGTAGACGTTATTTCGGTATCGAGGGATGGGTCTAAAGTCCATATTCAGAAATGTTCGTCTTGGGTAATTTCGAAGAGAAATATGTATCTTTCAAAGAAGCGCATCCCACGAATAAAGTCGGTTTTAGCTTATTTGCGAATTTATGTCCGCGGGTGTGTGTTTTAGCTGGCGCTAGTGGTGCGCACAATGTTTGCGCCGCGTAATTCACCAAAATGTTGAATCAATATTGTCTGCAATTAAAATAGTGGCAATTAAGCGCCGCGGTAACTTAAATAATATTTTATCGGTATAATCCGTTAAAGTATCTGCAAATATATAGGGTATATTCGTAAGATATATTTAACAATTCGTTGAAACGTTAATTGTAAAATATCTGCATCAGGAATTACTTATTTTGGAGAGGAAGCTTCGAAAAACACTTTTGGCCGATTTTCAACAAATTTACAAGAATCGCGCAAGGATTTGCTTATAATTTTCACGTTACAAAAACGATTGCTCGAAAAGAAAATTTATTCCGAAAGTTTGTTCCTACTTGAAGAAAACGAAAAGAAGAAGAAGAAAATTAAATACGGTGAATAGTTTCGGATTTGAAAATTTACTTACGCAGTCCGGTTTTGCAAAAATGGCGAAGGTAGCAAATCGTCAAACAACAAGTTGACATGCACACGAGTGTGTCAATTAAGACAATTACGTCTAAAGGACTGAACATATTTCAATGCAACTTTATATTTAACTTTCATATTCTTATCTCGAGACCCGATTTAAATTTAATTAAAATCGGCCCATGAATAATGATTGTCACTTGTAGTTTTTGATTTTTTATGTCATAAAGTGCACTCTGCCTAACTGGACGAATTCAATTGTTTCGTAATCAGTGCTCCAATCGAAATCTTTTTATCTTGTATAATACGATTTTGAAGGACCTTCAAGGTATTGACGTTTAATTTTTTCTACATCTTCTTTCTACTCATATAAATTTTCAAGGTCATTTTCAACTTTCTTGTGCACAACCATGTAATTTACAAAAAAAAGAATTCTGTTTTAGCTCGTGGGATTTGTCTCGATACCTACTACCTAATAAACGAAACAAATTCTAGTATTCTGAATAAAGAAATCAATTTAAAAACATACTTGAAAAAATGATATATAAAAAATGAAACGTCCTAAACGTCCTCTTAAAAACCCTGTATCATCCATGGTAAAGAAAACTTTACATTCGTCCGTTATTAATTCCGAAAAAAATCAAGTCAATCGAGTTAGATTCACCCTACACATACCCTGCTCTTGAAAACGTCAAACAACTTTTCGAACGAATGAAAATAAAACTCAATGCTAAATAAACCTCCGTCTCCTACGGTGATCGATAAATTGAACAACCTTGCTCGTTGCACATTTTACCTTAAATTCCTCGTAAATTCGCAAGTCTCGCGAGGCAATGGTCGCTGTTAATTTTCGATTAATTCGACGAATGGGACGATAGTTATACCAGGGGCCACTTTCGAGGAGGGCCGCGATAGTTACACCATGGTAGGGTGTATTCTTCTGGTTGGGCTTCTTATTCTCCGGCGAGCACCGGGAGGATCTTGAATCAAGTTCTCGCATAATTCAACGACCGCCTAGCCTTCTCGTTTCGCCGGTCGGCCGGCCGGCCGCCGGAGAATTCCATCTTTGAAAGCGTCGCCGCTGTTATTATCCCCCTTAGCGGAAGCCGTTGTCAAAGCGGCCGGTGATTTAACAATTTCCCGGGATTTAATCTCCGCCAGCATCGGGCCGACGAGCGTGTAACGAGGCGAGCCGCTTCGTCGCATCGATACGGCCGCCGATGAAAAATCGGCCTCCGCTTTTTTTTACGCCGGCGAAGTTTAGCTTCATTTCTGCGGCGAACGCCGGCCCGCTTAACACAAAAGAGGAATCGATATCAGGGGCTGCTTTTGGCCGAGCGCCGTCCGGCCAATCGACCTTCCTTTCCGCGCGTCCTTCGAAATTTCTATTAAACGTTAATTAACGACGCCGTCCGGTGCTCGTCGAAGCTGAATATTAAAGAAAAAAACAAGAAGAAAGAAAGAAAGAAATAAACTCGATACGTGTCTTGGCGATATATCGTCGTACGGATCGCTACGAGTATACTTCTCTGATTAATTGGCCGGTAATTAGCGGATCCGTTTCGATGGGATCCTTTCCCCGTACGGATCCACGACGCACGGGATGTTTGTTGGGAAATTTTTGAATGCGTAACAACGTGTCTCTTTTCGATGTGGTGTGAGTTGAGATTAGAATACGAAGTTTATTGTGATAGGCAGGAGTTATCAGAATTCAGTAATGTAGTGAAATGTGAATGCAGGAATATAAAGTCAAATATATAAAGAAATCTATAGTGTAGTATCGAGTGCCTTTCTTGACTCTCTGGAACTGAAAAGTTTAACGCAAAATAGCCAAATTTTTGACCGTGTAACAAACAACCTTTCGGCACCAATACAATGTCAGTTTTTAAAACTAACGTCAGCCATTGGCTAACGACGTCTAACATGCCTGAATATCATCGTTAAATTGGTTTCAACGCGATACAAATATACGCGCGAAGTTTGAAATTGACGCAAAGTTTGAAAAAAGTCTCAAATATCGCGGAATCGTTGGCAATTTACCTCGTTACGTTGCGCGTAGTTCGTTGATGGTGCATTGTTTTATTTATACGATTGAGAATCATTGGTGGTGTATATTGAACACAGATTGTTCGGTTTTGCAAGGATTCTATTTGTTAAAAACTTTCGGTGCACTTTTGACGAATGTAGCATATTTATTTTATATTTCTCTCGCACCGTGAGGCCATTTGTTAATCATTCGCTGTTGCAGAGTTGCGTTTAGTTTAAAATATGTTTCGAGTAAAATGCAGAGAAATTCGTGTAGTAATTCACAAGCCTGGTCGCATAAGACACGGACACCTATGAATAATCACCCAGAATATGTACAAAAATTCCTCTTCCATATAAATGTTTCATTCACATGTACTCGGCGCGAATATTGGCGAAATTACAGTTGAAACAACGCGTTTCCTTCGTTGTATAATTTTCTTGCTCGAAACAACGTACCACTTTATTTCTTTCGTTCTACAATTTCACCGTTATAAAAAATACTACGATCGTTAAGATCGACGAATAAAACGGATTTTCAAGATTACATTTATTTTCATTTTCAACGTATGGTCGACGATTTCGACGTATTAATATTTGTAAATGAACGAGTCGCGTTGTACTATCCTTAAAATTCTTCTTCAACGACCTCGTTGCAGATTTTAACACTAAAACTACCAAAGAGATCAACTTGCCTCGTTTCGAACTTCTTTTTGAAACTACTCAATTATTAACAATATCTTTGCTTACAATACTCATGAACAATTATCAAAATAGACAACAAGTGGTACTAGTAAATTAATTTGCCCTTTCCTCATCTAACTTCGAAAATACATACATGGTCCGATACAAATAGCAATACGTTCGCCGTTGGTAGTTCTAGCGTTAATAACGATCGCGGAGCTTCCTTTAAATGTTATTATTTTTGCGGTATCTTCCGTGAAATTCTGACAAAAACTCCGTCAGGTTCTGCAGTCGTCTATACGTTCCAAGAATTTAAATTAAAAGATGCAAGAATCTCATATGCCGGTTATCCTCGCCTCAATTCCTCGACTTTATTCTTCTGTGTTTCGACCTCGCCTGTTGGAAGAACTACTGGAAATTCCAAAGTATTTTACCCCCGAATGGTGTGCCAGGAGCACGTAGGAATATCCTCCGCTTCCTGTCGTTCTTTTCTAGAACGTCTGCCGCGCGGATACCGGAAGACTTGTACACCGGAAATCCCTTCGGTTTCCTCGGAATATATATAATTGCGACTCGCCCGAAGGAGATTCGTTCTCTCTCGGACATCGTGACATCGGTGTACGTTCATTCACCGGCTACAACGTTACGCGAGTTGGCTGGAAAGTCGTGGAGAGCGACGAACAAATAAATTGTTTATCCACTCTCTCTCTCTGGACCCTCTTTCGAAATTCTCTCCGGTGTAATGCTTGTTTTTAAAATATACATCTGCGAAATTCAATCTAAGTTACACTTTATACCACTTGACCGGTATACCAAGAAGACTTTAAATCTCATCTGGAATAACTAAATAACTCTCGAGAAGTTTTCCATGAACAGTTTCAACGATGTATTATTTATTTTTAAAATACACATTTACGAAATACTTGTCAAAGGACTCCAAGATGTACATTTACGAAGTCTTTGTACAATTTGACTGGTATGTTAAGAAGATTTTAAATCTTATCTCTAATGACTTGATAAATCTTGGAAAAGTTTTCTTTAAATAGTTCGAGCGATGTATTATTTATTTTTGAAATATATATTTATGGAATCCAATTTAAGTTATACTTTGTACCGTTCGATCGGGGTATCGGGGAAATTTTCGATCTCATCTTTAATAATCTGGTAACTCTTCAAATGTTTTCGAAGATTGTATCTTTGAGTCGCGTGATTTATCATATTTCTTAGATTTATTTCCTATAGACATTCCATACAGAATCTATCGAGTAACTCCATAAAATGTATGGAATGTGAATCGGTTTCTATGGAACTCAGTATTCGAGAAAATCGAATTCGAAAATTCACCGAATACAAATGCATTTATTTGCATTGTGCGTCAGAGCTACGTTACGCTATGACGTCGTTAACAATCAGTGAAGTGAATAATTTAATTCCATCCGAAGGAAACTTTGTGTGTAACTTTTTGAACATCGATTTCAAAAGTATGTTACTTACATCGATCGATTAGAAATTATTCAAATAATGCACGTATAACCACGCATGTACCGATACGTCTATATATTCCGAATACAAATACGTTAACGAATCGTCGATCGTTCTTTCTCTCGAAATACGTACAATCGTGGCTGATCAAAAAAATATTTTGTCTCTCTCTCGAGCATTTTGGACATCGGTATACGTTCGTTCAGCGACAACAATTTTACGCGAGTTGGCTAGAAAGTTGCGAGACCGACGAATAAATAAAATGCTCACCCTCCCCTTCTTCGTGCCGATGCTTTCACCTTCGAAACAACGAATCGTGCCATAAACTAGAGAAGAACGTTGGTTCTAGAAATCGAGGAAAGAAATTAGATCAATCCGAGGATTTCTTTGTATCTGGCGGTTGATCTGATCAACCGTATACGCGATGTAACCTTATTCGTAGTATAATGGAAAGGAATTCTTTGTCCACGATAAGTCAGAACCGTGCAATTTCTTCTTTTGTGAGAAAGTGCTCGAATAACTTTCCGTGCGTCCGCTCGCGTTATTTCCATGGACAGTGGTGGATAAACTTGGCCGGAGGAGATCCTGGGGCGCAAGTTCCGAATGTAAATGTTCGTTATAAATGTTCACGGGAAAACAAGTCGTGGTTTCGTATCGGACAATCGGTTGTTGGAATTTGTCTGACTCTACTTGGGAATAAAACTCGGTTCTGTAAAAAATGGTTAAGGAGAAAGTTCGAAGCAACCTGGCTAATTTGAACATGGAAAAATTTGGAAAATATTCTCGTATACGCAGTGTCGTGTGTCTGGCTGTACGAGTTGTAAGGTGGAGATTCTACGTGAAAAAATGAGCAGAAAGTTTCGAATGACATTTTTCAAGTACCAGGTCTTGTTTTCCAACCGATTTTAAATATCCATGGAGTATGCAATTGAGTACGGCTCGACTAATGTGTCCGATACGTTACTTGTCGTTTACATAACATATGTGTCGATGTACGTATCAATCGTAATTAATGACGGTGATACGATATTATCCGTTTCAACTGGTTCTCTGCGTTCGCTTTCCGAACGATTCGAATCCCTGTCCCGGTTACTTCGATAAAATACTCAATGCTCCCGCGATTTAACACCACCTTATTTATTCACCCAGCGAGATTCGTTCTCCGTTGAAACTATTCAACACGGAATGTCCACGAGGCTACACGAACACCTCGATTCACCGATACGATTTCATACACCCGCGTTTAAATAATTCCCGTGGCCCGTAATCGCGACGTCCATTCGTCGTTACATCCATAGAAGGTGACAAAGGATTCGCAGAAACATAAATATTTTATCGCGGCGCGTTTCACCGGCTACAAGAAGAAGAATAGAGGGGGACAGAGTGCCAAGGAACGAGAGACACGATAAATGACGAGAAAGGTGGACAGGGAGTGGGCTAGGGGAGGGAAAACGAAAGGGTTGTAACGCGAAGATAGCACAAAGAAAGCGAAATGAAAGGGTCGAAAGGGGGGAGGGGATGGAGGGGTGGGTGGGGGTAGGAGGATTGAATGAAAATGTACACAGACGATGGAGCTTTGCCGGCCCTTGCACGCGTTTCACGCGCTCCGTCGCGGCACGAAAAACTCGCGACAAGATAAAACGTTTCCGTCGGTGCTCGCCAGTTGGTCCTGAAATTTCCGCGTGAGATGCATTTAAAATGTCCAGAAAAATCACCGATGGAAGTCACGAGTCCGCATTAATTTTCCAGAGTGCCACTTGCCCACCAACGCCCCCCACCTAGGGCAAACTTCCCCGAGTCGCGTTCCCGTTTATTTATTCCCAGATGTCGCCGCGAGTTCCAGCGTATTTTTGTATTTCGAATCGCCGCGGGCCTCGTTGCGGCACTGTTTGCATTCCGTTCGAATAAAGTAACGGCAAATTAAGTAAAACGAATCGGTAATCGTCGATAAACAGGGGAACTCCGGTTACCGGGGGTCCTGCTGTTGCTTTTCGATCCGGCGGTTTGCGTTCGACCCGAATAAAAAAAATAATGCGCTCCGAAACGAGCGTATTTTACGTGCGAGTGTATCTGACGCGCTTCGACCCGGATTCTTGTTTCGTTCGGGGTGCTTTTCGGAGGATTGTTTTAAAGGACGAAACTTCGGTTTGAAACCGGGTAGGAGTAAAATATAAAATTGCGGATGGATGTAAAAGAGAAGGAAACTTTTTCGGAAAGATTCGTCAAAGAGATGCACGAAATTATAGATTAGTTATTTGGTTAGAATACGAACTCGCGATCTCCATACGGATAAATGTAGGAGAAATGAAAAATGATCGAGTTCTTTATACAGAAGCGATATCTCTGTAAAGATAATACTATGTTTGTAAAATGATGGGTAGAAGTAGGACGAAATTACAATTTTTGTGTTCGATATTGATCAATGTCGGTATAGAAATAATACAGTATTTTTTACATAACGTACGATACGGTTGAATGGAAATATATCGAGCGATTTGAACGCGTGTGTGGAGATTTCTATGGGTATTTTTCAAATTAATTTGGACTCAAGAAAATCGATTTTGTTATTATCGCGACCTTTTTTTCGGAATTCAATTATACGGGCTACGTCGGGGACCGACACAGTGGGAAACGCGGTTTCGTTGTATGGAAAAATAAATTGTAAATGTAAAATAATATTTTTCTCTTCTCGTCGAAGCTTTTGTTTGGAAGGAAATTGATTTTAAAAATACGCGCGGCATGCGCACACTGAAATAGAAACGCAGTTTAATTGGATTTCACGGCAAGGATGGCGGGTAGGTAGTAATTTATAACTGTCACATGAATTGTCAGTACTGCAAGACTTTTTAAAGACAAGAATAAAAATTAAACTGCATCGGGTTTCGAATAACCCCTTATAATAATCTAATAACTCTTGACAAATTCTATTAAGGATTATATCGAGTAATTTTTCATATCCCTCGTGTTCATTTTCTATACGTATTTAATTTATAATCTATCGTGTAACAACGATGTTAAAAATGTGAAGTACATATTTATTTCTACGAAGCATAACGTTTGAGAAAATAGATTTTGAAAATTTATCGCACAGAGTGTACCTGCCTCTTCGCGTAGATGATGTATTATAAAATGTTATACTTCGTCTTCTACAATCTTCGTTATTTGCAACTATCGGTCGCAATACAGCTATTGCAATTTGAATTGGGCGTTGCTCGTGTCAATGCAACAAGTATCCACGTACGTTTTTCTCATTTACGTAGCTTCGTAGAAACGAATTTCATTATACATTTTCGACGTACCATCGCAAAACTACGTTGCAACGTCATCAACGATCAACGAAACGAACAATTTGATTTCTCAACCATCTTCTCAACTGGACTGCACTCCGTTGATCCGTATCTCGATATTAATTTCCGAAACTCTTCGAGCAATCGTTTCGCGATTCATGGACGATAACGTGCGCCAGGATTTGCTACGAAGAAAAAAAAAAAAAGAAAAAAGAAATGAGGAAACGTGTTCCAATTGAAATAAATCTCAATGTTCGTATTTATAAAGGTGACCGGTACAATGATCCTCTTGTCTATCGTCATCAGCCCTTGGAATTTAATTCTCTGGCGACGTTCGTTTTGAAACAGTGGCAATCGATTTCGCGTCACGCGCATTGTAATTGTTTGTCATCGCGCGATATTTGATGAATCCCGGTGGAAGCTCGTAGATTTTCATCTCGAGCGATGTTTCGCTTTGAAATCACTCGCATTCAGCTTAACTCGCGACATTACCGGGCGCTTCCGCGGATGTGTCACAGTAACTTATTTCCGTCGGTGGTATCGATCTGAGCTTTCCATTGCGAACGCGCCTCTAACCCAGCATTTATCAAGCCGTGCATATACGTATGTACACGGGGGATACATGGTTGACTATTAAAGTGCCCCGTGACGCGCATCATAATCAAGTAACGAAACGGGGGGAAAGCAGTTGAGAACGATGAAAGGATTTTTCAACGGATTAAATGCAACCATTATCGTTCCAATTTCACGAAAAACACCGTAAAAAGAATCTATTAAAGCGCAATTATAACCGCGGTGGACACGAATGCACGTGGCTCGTAACTGGCAACAAGAATTTACGAATGTTTTTGCAGAGACTTCCTCCGGAATGGTCTTCCCATGGAACAAGAAATTTAGTTAATATTGCTCGAACCGGAGGTTCAGGTATTAATATTGCTTGAACAAGATATTCATTTATGAATACCGTTTGTACAAGAAATTCAGTTATTCCTCTCGTGAGTTGTTATTGCAGTACGATGTTTCACGGTGCATCATTTTGCACCGAGTTTTGCAACATTTTCGTGTAAAAAGGCTGAAGAATAAATCTCCCGTGCTTGACATTTTGTAAATGTAAATTATTCAAAATATTCTGATCCGAATCAGAAACGGCCGCAGGAGATGAAATTTTTATTTAAAAAGTTCCATTAATATGCATGGAATAAACCATAAAATGAATAACACGTCGGTAATTACGTCGGCGGAAATACGTCGATGCTTGCGTGAATTTCTCGTATTTCTCTGGCTTCACGGTGCCGTGAAGTACTTTAGTATTCTTGTAGTGGGAATGTTACCGAACAAATGAACGGAGAAATTCTTGCATCGAAATTGAGAAGCGAAACGGACGCCTACCGAGTAAAAGAACAAATAGTTTTAACGACCTCGGTCGGGAATAATATTTTTCAAAGAGGTAGCGAAAGAATCGCAAACTATAAAAAAATTAACTGGATAAAAATTGTACTATCGTAATTTTTTGAACGTATTCGGTATCTTAAACCTAGAGTATAGAAACCTCATCGATAAATTTATGTTCAAAAATTGATTCTTCGCGCGACAAAAATAATAATCGAATGCAGAATTAATTTTACGATACGACAAATTCGTAGAAAATTAGTCCACTGATTTGTAGAAACGAAACATTGCGAACGTAAATAAAAATATTTTATTTAATCCAGTCATTCGAACGATCGATAATTTTGTCTTATCCCTATCTGGAAAATTACAAACTGCAAAGAATGTCAGTTTTAAAAGTGAAGAGAAAAGTACACGTTTGGTAAAAAATTGCAAACGTGCGATGTCGAGTTCCGCGGTTTTATTTGCAATGACTTAATACTTCCAGAAAAGTGTTTAGGTGGTAAGTCGAACTTACTGGCACTTGTGGATGCGTCAGTGTGTGGACGGTGGTGAATAAGAATTCTAAGAGGAAAAGTGCGGAGGTTGTGCGAAAACATGGGAACTTCAAAGACAAATGGAGCAACCAATCGAGAAGAAAAACGTTGTAGACAACCGCACGCGTCTCTGAATAGATGAACTAATCCCAATGTTAACTTTGAAAATGTTTTCTACGTTTCTCTTCTTTCGACGTTTCCAGAAACTAAGAAAATCGAGCTTGAAGAATTTACGAACTCTTACGGTAACACTGTAAGAAATTAGCTGCAAATCTTTATCGTTCTAATTTCGCGAATCTTTTCGACTTCGTTCTAAAATATAATATCGAAGAAGTAGGTCAATCGAAGAAGAAATAGTTAAATAAAGATAGATATCGAGAACGTACATAAATTGTAATGTTCGTTTCTTTAAGAAAATTTATTGATAACGAAACGAGAATAAGAAAAACCAACTGGGCTGTACCTACGTATACCAAAGTGTTCTTGATAAAATAATGAGAAAGAAAAGTCGGATATTTGCGGAAAAACGAAGAATGAGAAAATTGCCTCCCGAGCGAAACTGTTCTTTATTATTTTAACTAATACAAACATGTTGAGAAAGCGGATAATTAAATTTTTCAATTTTCTGCAGCGCAGTAATTGCTTCTTCAACGTAAATTTATCGCGAATGGAAGTTTATTAATAGAAAGCCGAGTATGAAAGCTTCTACGGTATTCGTGGAATAATAACAGTGGTTGCCAATGAAAACGGAATTTATTAAATAGCAGTAACATCGGCAAATGGCAGCTTCGAAAGTTAATCGAATTGTTCGAGAGTTAATTTTAAAATTTCAAAGCTTACTACGACAATTTGCAAGTTGACGCGGTTCAAACACTGCATAAATTAAACATCTTGGAAGTCTGAATATTCTAGAAATTCCAAGTTTAAACGTACGTATTTAAATGGGTCACTGGTTCTAATTATAACACATGATCTTCAGGCAGACATTTAATAATAACATCAAAACCATATAGATCGCTGACAGTCCATTATTCGAAGTAATAAAATATACAAACTACTAGCTCACTATCGAAAATAATAAAATTAAAAATCGCTTGCAGTTCATTATTGAAACTAACAAAATACAAACGTACATCCCTGATGGTTCATCATTCGAAATAATCGACAATTTCTTCTTATCATTCCCCGTATTACTAAACACCTCTATCGTCGAAAGCCAATATTGCTCCTCGTTGATAATACCATAGTAATTATGGTCCATGAAAGTCTTACCGAACGCCGTTCTGTCTCACCGAGAATTTCATCGATGAAAAATTCAAGACTATTTCGAGGCCATTGTAACGCAAGAGTAGAGGAGCCGCGTGTACACTCAGAAATTGAATTCCAAACATTTTCGCACGACGTGGAACGCGTATACCGCATACCGGAGTCAATTGCAATTTGTGACTGCGCGCCAACGAACACGAATGGTCGCGTGGATAGCGTATCTTAGGTACCGCCACTTAATTAGTCAAAGCCAGGTCGGACCTGGTAATCGAGTTTCCATACCGCGTGCTCAGACTATCCTATATTATATTATATCGATGTACATTAAATCAACGTTTCGTATCTTGCCGGGACACTAATGAAATTTCCACTCGACGCCGGCAACTGTCCCGTTCGTCCCTGGATCGTTTCGATCGTTTGCAAACAACGTTACGTAACATTCCATTCGGTTGGCGTTCGAGTTATTGCGTAATTGCGAAGGCAACGTCGCAAAACTCCGTTCGCGGAAGTAATCGGGCAATAGGTACGACAGAGCTGCAATTTGTCGATGGAAAAAGTCGCTCGAGGCAATGGAGACGAGAAGTTTTCGCGTCGCTGTGAATGTCAACCGATACGTAGAATTCTCAAGGCGGAATCGGTCCCGGTGAAAAGTTATTTCTCAATGTTCCCGGGCCTGCGCGCCACGACGCTTTTAATCGTACCTTTTGCAACCAGGAGAAATTGCAATTGCAAGATGTACGAAACTTGTAGAGGATTGCGCGATATTACGCGAAAAATTGTAAATTATATTTTCGATATATATTAGTTACAAGTTACGATACATTACGAAAGGTCGCACCAATAAGGACACATCCTCCTGGGATTTCATCTGGTTCCATTTCTGGATTATTCGCGATTAATTCTTTATTTTTGAGTTATTATACCACCGTACCAATAAAGGAACGTCACCGGTAAAATACAAAACTAATATTTGGAAAGCATTCTGTATTACTTGACACGCGTTCGATGATTAATATTCACCTAAACGTTCGAAGAAAACGAGTCTGGTGTCAAAGGCGGCAAATATAAAAATAAATCCGCGTATAGAAATCCAGGGTTGTTTCACTTCCCTTAGAAATTACGCGAAAAGCATTAAACTGGGAAACTAATATTCGTGGTTGACGTTCAGCGTTACTTGACACGCGTTTCGATTATTATTATTCACGTCCCGCGCGAGCCGTGTACCGCGCGTACGTGATTGTCGGGAGTGTGTCAAGCGAGGCGTAAATTCGTTGCGCGCTCGCAGCGCGGCGAGGATCGTGATCTTCGAGCGTCGAACGTGTCACGTCGGCCGCGATTATCGAAGAAAGTCGCGCGATCATAATAGAAAACCGATGTCTATACTCTCCCGGTCGTGAAGTCCTCGCGCACGATCGCGTCGGGACCGGCCGACCGTTCCAAGGGTTGAAGGGTGGCAGCAGGTCGGCGAACGAGAGAAAGGATCATTAGTCGTGTCGCCACCTGGGCGACGCGAGGCGCGAGGCGCGAGGCGCGAGGCGCGGCTAACAAACGCCACGACTGCGTATTCCGCCGTGAATAATTTTCCGCGTGTGCGGCCGTACGCGACTGGGAAACCGTACTTTGTACACACGGCCCGGCGACAGACCTCCAGGTGTAACGTACAATTTGCCAAAGCGCACGGCAAATGGCTTCGGGCGACTTTCATCCTTCAGCGTGGTTCCGCAGCTGCGGAACATCTGGGGAAAGAGACCAAACGAGCACGCGGGGCTGCTGGTTCGCGGTAGGGTGTTTCACAGGGAGAGCCCGTAAAGGGCTCGACCTGCACCACCGTTCCGATAGAAAAATATCAAACCCATTTTCCCGTCGAAAAACCTGGAAACGTCGACACGGCCGAGCTCCCTTTGAATACCGCGCGCGAGATAAAAGGTATCGAATGCTTCTTAGCTAGTTTGGACGGTGAATGGTGCACTCGATCGCACGGGGAATCATTTGGCCAATCTGTGGACGAAACGGTGTGCCCCTTTACCATCGAAGAGCGAAAGTCCCCGGAGGAATCGAGCACCACTCGTTTATTAATAGGACGGGGATCCGATGAAATAGCTACGGTTCGGAGAACATTTTTAGAGCGTTCTGGATACAACCAGGTGAAGTGCTTTCCGTGGTAATACGGTTGTCGTAGAGGGTCCAACGATGCGGTACGAAAGTGTGAAATATTTCTATGGAAGGATGGTGCGACCAGTATGTACGAAAAAGGTTGCGTATGGAAATTAAGGTTCGCGTTACGAAACCAGCGGAGTGTGGTCCGCGTGATTTGTGCGTGGCATGGCTTGGGGAGCAGGTGGGAAGAAAGTGGAAGGTATACGAATAGACGGGACGAAGGTGAAGAGAACGCTTGTGTAAGCGTGGAACGGTACAGAGAGAGAGCGACGATCGCAGTAAAAAGTGAATTCTATCCTTGTAATTGTTGTATTGTATCGTCGTTTAAATATTACAATAGATTACACAAATATCCACATTTCCAAGAGGGGAACAAGGAGTGTATAAAAAGAATATATAAATTAAGGCACGAGAGACGAGCAATTAAGATGACGTCAGAGTGAAGAATTTTTAATTAACCTAAACATAGCATTCGATCGTACGGAGGATGATTTGGCCAATCTGTGGACGAAATGGTGTGTCACTTTACCTGGTAAAATTTGCAGAGGAATCTAGCGCTCGTGTATCAATAATGTGGTATGTAATGAAATAGGTGTGGTTCTGAGAGAATCTCAATAGTGTTTGGAATAGACGAGCTAGCGAAGTGTGTCTTGCGTGACAAAACAGCATGAACGAAAAGACAGATGTCTTTACGTTCTAACTAAGGCACGAAAGGTAAGCAATTGAGATGGCGCCAGACTGAGGAATTGTGGCTGAACGTGACCAAATGCATCTAGTGAGAAAGATTAAGAATTAGAACGAAAGGGAACGAATGCACGAGAGAATACAAAGTCCAGGAGAAATAAGTCCAGCGAGTATTTTAAGATTATCACGAGCGAGAGAGTTTACCATTTCTTTTATTTCAATTAATCGTATCATTGATACGTAAGAACTTTACTTTATTTTTCGTATCTCCAAATATTTATCCGTATTGGGTTTTATAAAAGTAAACCCTACAATAGTTACCCCGTTCGGTGTGTTCAATGCTCGACTATGGTTGTTTACGCGCAGCGGTAATGGAGTAACATCGATGGCAATTTAGCGAGCGGTGCTTCGCTTGTTTCGAGAAAAGTTTAAACGCGTGGACGCTAATGCGAAAGTTTCCCTGCCCGATGGTCCGAGTTTTTAGATTACTTATACTTTTAACGCGGTTTAACAATCCGAGTAAAAGCTTCCCCGAACGAGCCACTTTCGAACAGAATTGGACAGTTTACGAATGCAGTTTTATTCGTATTTGAACCTCTTGGCCCGTTTATGGATATTGGCGTTTCAGTTTAGAATTGTAAATATAACGAAACAGAACAATCGTCAACGTTACGAATAAATATTTCTAATTAAATCTCTAAACGATACACCGAGCAAGGTGGTGGTAAGATTGATAAACGTCATTGGTTAATGTTGGTTTGAATTTTCTGTTCATTTTGAACAAGATACATTGCGAATATTGTAACACAGAAATATTTAACCACTAAAATTGAGAATAAATGGAATATATGTCATAAAATCGATATATATCATTAGTCAATGTCATCACGAATTTTCGTTCAATTAAATAGACCAACTCGTCAATAACGAAATTAAGAAGTTCGGTAATAATTGAAATATTAACCTCAGATTTATATTCACGAAATGGTAGATCTGTCGAAAGAAATTCTTCGTAGAAACGAACGACGTTCACTGAAAAGTCATTTCGCCCCGAGATGCTCATCACCTTGGGCTCATCAGTAAGGTTGATCCAGTTATTTCCTTCGACGCAATTTATGCGTGATTAAGATTTAAATTTAACGAACGTGACGGGTAAACCGGAGCTTCTGGATAACGCTGCTAAGGAGCTGTTCTCTTAAGCCTGTTCCAATAGGTTCGTTAAACAGTTGACTTCTATATGAGAGTCATTTTCAATCGGGAATAAATTACATCCGACTTCACGTTCACCAACGAGTTCACCGCCAATCTATTTATTATTTCCACAAAAAATTCTCTTAAACCTTTATTAACTTCTTCGGGGCAAATCATTATCGTTTAAGTCCATTCGCGAGAAAAATTTAATCATCCCGTGATTAAATATAGGAATAGCAATAAGGTTCAGAATTTTTCTGGCAAGATCCTCTGTACAATTTTTGCAACATCTTAAAGAGTGCTAAAGATAACTACTGCGAAAGTACTAGAGCTTCCGAGAGTCTCGTATAAAACTTTTATTCCGCGTGATCGTCAACTTAAGCGGATAAAACTTGGAAGTGTACAGGAGTGCCGTCTCCTCGCGCCTCGCTTCGTACCACACATTCAAAGAAACCTTTAAATCAAAATGAGCAAATTGATTGAACAGAGAAACGTGGACTAAGTTCTCTCCGCTCCATGTGATAGGAATCGTTAAACAGCGCTTAAAACGAAGTTTTACGAAGCTGCAGGAAAGTTACCACTGCGAAGCAGAGGTACCTTCTGTATCATAGGTAACTCCCGATAACTATTTTTAAATTTTCTTCTATCGTCCAGACGACTTGCAGCGTCGTTCCGTGAAATACTTAAATTCGTGTTCACAGAAATATTGCAAACTTATTTTTCCCGTTTCGGTGAGACGAAGATACTTTGAACAATTATTTGAAACGTTTCTAACGAGTAATTTACATTGCTCTATAATTTCTTCCACTGCAAATTCCTTACCTACCTTTTTGCCTATTTTAGAAACAAATGAAATTTTTTGTTATTTCAAAAATTTCAAATGACACTGTTTTAATTAATAGAGAACGCGACGTAAAAGTTGTTCAATGAAATATTATACTACGTTACTCCAAAAGTACTGTCACACTATGCAGCTGTTGCACTATGCACTATGCAGAATAGAATATACAGTGTTTCATAAAATGTAGGTCCAACTTCAGAAGTGAATTCCGTATGTAAAAATAATAGAAAGTTTCGTGTAACCATTTATTCCGTATACAACATTTTTTGAATTTTACCGAAGTTCTTAATGTTCCAATAATATTCCTTGCAAATCCAAGATAATTAATTTAACGAAGAAAATTACACTCAAGTACTCCTAGAAGATTTTATAAATCCTTTTGCATTGTTTCACGAACCCTCTTGAAAGCAGCAGAAGGTTCTGAATATTTCTACCAGACTTCCCTTTGAAATTATACGAAGTTACAAAGTTAAAGTACAACGGTACACCATAGAAACGGTTCAAACACCAAGTCAGACACGACTTAATAAATGGTTGTACGAACTTTTATCATTTTCTGTGTGTTCCGAAGATAATGAAGTAACACCCACATTTTACAAATACCTTTGTACGAGTAACATTTCGTTATCGATGCTTTCGCTGTGCGACAGAGAAACGATTACACCAACTAATAATTTTTTACGCTTCGAAGATAACGAAATAGTGCCCATATTTTCCGAATTCTTTTCCACAAGTGAGTTTCGTTAAGCGACGAAAGAAATAGTTGCACGAACGTTTACAATTTTTGTGTTTCGAAATTAACACGAAATGTAACGTTCACGTTTTATAAATCGTTCCGTGGTAATATTTTACCCGAAATGCTTTCACCAGGCAACGGAAAAAGTCAAGATTCACGAGGGAAGTTTGAAACGTGACGTTCCCTTCGTTGATGTAGTTTCTACCGCGAGCAATTATGTCACCGTTGCGCTAAAAAATTGCAACCAAATTTTTGGGGGGAAGCTGCCGTAAAATTGTTACGAAGAGCGGACGGGAGCGTGACGAATTTATTCAGGACGCGTTTATCGTCACCGGGGTCGAAAGCTTTGTAGCGTTGGTGGCATGCGGCGAAGGTGAAGCGTAAACATGTTGACGAACCTTTCACGGCTCACAGGGTAGATGTATCAAGGGAAGCCAAAAGTTTACAACGAAAGAGGTGGTATCGCGAAAGGGAAATTCATCGCGCGGTTAAAAGCTGGCGCGGGAAACAACTAATGAAGAAACATTTGAAAACGCGACATGATTCAGTTTCCATCTTTTCCGGGGTTTTTCAGCACGGAAAACCGTTCCCAAAGGAGTTTGCGAGGCTTGTGATGTTTCTAGTGCAGTCTGTCTCTAGAACTGCGCCAAGAAAACGAACATGCCGGAAAGAAACGAATAATTAATGATTTTCCCACTATTCTACCCTTTAGAAATTATTCTCCGATGAAAATAATGTACCATGTAAGTGCAACGTTCGTAATTCGTCGAGAAACGATTGTTTAAATTTAAATAGTATCGTTGTACATATTTAATCGAATATGATTATTCGAATCAGTTTCGGTATTGAGAGAGGCAAGAATTATTTGTCGAGTTTTTGAGCTTTAATTTTTCAACGTTACAAAATTTGTATTACAGATTGTTCGATGATTATAACTTATCTTGAAAGTTATTAGAAAGAAACATGTTACTTCTTCTTATTAAGAAACACCGATATAATGCTATTTTTTAGAAGCCTGGTTTCAATATTTATAACAAGCATTTCAGCTAGGGTAGTGTGTTCTAGCGTTTGAATAGTTTAGAGTACGAAATGAATTTGTGATTAGCGTTGTTGGTAATCAATAGGTGTATTTTCAGAAATTCATGGATGTAATTCAGGTAATACTCTTCACGTTTTCACTATATCGATTTTACATTATTCTATATTTTTATAATAGGAACGTTCCAGAAAATGTGTATGTGTGTAAATGATCGTATTTTACCTTATTTTGATACACTTTGCGCAACTGGAACAAAATTAATTATTCGAAGCACCAAAATTATTCTATACTGTTACGGTGGTGTACCCCAGGGCAAGTAGAATGAAACAGTTATGATCAGACAACCTAGAAAATGTAATTTTAGCAATTGAAGTATACAAGAAAATGTTGAAAAGTCGTATACACCTTCTTTATTTAAATTTCCTATGTCGTAAATGATTTACATATTTTTATATGCACATTACTTTCCAGTCAGAGTGTATAAAAAAATATAGCATAATACAGTTGAAGATATTGGAGAAATTTAGGAACATTCGATGCGTTGCATTATTGATTGGTAAATTGCTAATAATTGTTATTTGTACAAATACGTTAGAATATAATTACGAGTGTTGTTTTTAAAAACAATTTTACAAAACGACTCGTCCTCTTTTTCTTTTTATGTGAGATCAGTTTCCCCTCAAATGAATTTCACAAAAGCACCTCGAAACCGCAATAACAGGAATTGTTTTTAAATCTTTGTATTATTTGAATTACTGAAAGCAACACGCGGTTTCTGTGTGGTCACGTAGGGCGGAAGGTAGAGAGCAAACATTCTGGATAGTTTACGTGTATAGGATCGTTTTAGTAGAAACAGATCCTTGCAGTCAGACGGCGACGCTCACGTGTAAACCGTGGTTTTCAGCTGTTCAAGGGGGAAACGTTCCAAACTCTAAGCGTGTAATTGTTTGTTATTGTTACCAGAAACACGAAGATACACGAGATTTATATCATTTCAGTAAACGTTTCCGATACCGGTGTACAATCTTTCTACAGTTGCTGTGGAGAAATGGCCATTTATACTAAAGTAACCACATTGCGTTAAAATTTTTACAAAATTACGTTTTTAACGAGTAACACTGGATTGCAATAAAATTGTAACGTCTGTGTTACTGCGATATTATACTAATTTTCTATAATTGGTATTTGTACTAATTTGTAAAAAATTTACGTGGCAGTACGTACGAGTAATTAAGATCAAGAGTAGGTAATTACATTATTGTGTAAGATGAATTAAAAGCGAAGTAATTACAAAAATTCATCTTAGGTGCATGATTTTTCGAAAGAATTGCAAAAATTTTCTATATACTGCTTATTTTAAAGCAGTTCAGCAACGTGAATATCTCATTTTTCAAATTACAATCCTGGGTGAAATAGTAAAACGTTATCGCAGTCCATCAAATTGCCACCAACTAGCAATCTCGCTCGATTTTCTCTTTTGTGTCAAGTTTTCTGCGCGTTGGTTGAATACATCGCAATCGATACTTTCCGAAGCACTACAAAAACTGAAATCGTGTTTCAACTTTTATTTCGCATTCTATGTTCAATGTTTCACCTAATGAGAATCGAAGTTGTGTAATCAACGTACGAAAACTGAAATGACTCGGTTACAATACGTTTGTTAATTTTATTTGGCAAATATGGAAACAATAAATTTTGAATCTCACATATTACGAGAATTCTGTTCATCTAGAAATTCAGCCACGCTGCATAATATATTCCTTATTTACATTCATTGTTCATGTTTCATTGTTTCATGGACGATTTTCAATCATTTTGTAATTTACTCGGATTTGGATGATCAAATTTAAATACGATATTCTGTACGAAGTGTGACAATGAAATTTTCTTCCTGTTAGAAATTCCTGTGTTAAATTTGAATTATTAATTTATTTCGGAACATTTTACTGGCCAATCAAAATATGTATTTCATAGATATTCAAATTTAAAGTAATTCCATTTATGTGTATAATTTTTCTGCACCGTGTCATTTTCCATTTCTCCGAAGCTGATACAACTTCGACATATCGTATGCGCATTAAGATCGTTCAATTCAAGGTACGGCTACTTGCGAGAAGCTTGAGAAATGTACCCTCACCTAAGAATGAGAAAACTTTTCTGCTACATTCGAAAACACCTTACGAGTCATTTATTTTGTACACGCGAATAGAGTTTCTATTGATTTTTCCATCAGTGCTTTCACGCATTAATCTCAAAGATCGTTCTCGAGATAGAGGAACATAAATTGTCATTGTTCGACGTATCTTGATTTTCCTTGTCTCTTTATGTCGGGTATCGATTCACTTCGTTGGCCTTTAATAAACGAATTAACACAATTTCAAAGAGTTTAATCGTATGCATTTTACAGTGTACGATCAAAATGTGAATCGCAATTGATTCTTGTTTTTCGAAAATGAATCGACTACATAACAAATTACAATGTAAGTTGTTTGAATAATCAATAGGTTTACAAACCTGAAGCATTGCAATCTGTTTTGTCAGACATGTAGAAATACGAGTGTATGGTCAGACAAGTAGAAATGCGAGTGTGTGGTCAGGCAAGTAGAAATACGAGTGTGTGATCAGACCAGTAGAAATGCGAGTATATGGTCAAACAAGTAGAAATGCGAGTGTACGGTCAGACAGGTAGAAATACGAGTGTGTAGTCAGACCAGTAGAAATGCGAATGTATGATTAAACAAGTAGAAATGTGATTTCATGATCAGACAAGTAGAAATACGGGTGTATGATCAGATTAGTAGAAATGCGAGTGTGTGATCAGACCAGTAGAAATTCGAGTGTGTGGTCAGACAAGTAGAAATGCGACCGTATGGTCGGACAAATAAATAGCGAGTGCACGGTCAGACCAATTACGATGCAGGTTTATGGTCAGACAATTTGTAAACACCTGAGAAACCTTGGCAAAAGTTTGACGGTCTGTAAAAGAAAGCAGAGGTGGCCTTTCGGAAATGACTCGTTCCATTATTATCTCCAACGTCTCCATTCTGAAACGAAGAAACAACTGTGAAAGTTTCCAAAACCTTTTGAGTGTTATTCAAAAAGTAAATCGTCCTCGTGCTACATCGAAGAAACGTACTCCGCGACGAAGCAATCGTCAAACGATGTTTCCGCTGCGTTCAATTTATTCCGTGGAATTTTCATCCGTACTGTTCCGATACGCTGGAAAAAAAACTCGCTCAGCGTGACAGAAGAAGTGGAATATTGAAACGGCAGCCAAGTGTATCGGGATTAGCCCGAGGCTGGAAATCTTACGGGAGGAAATATTTATCGGCTCAGACGATTCATTATACGCGCGGAACTTGTAACAATAGTTAATATTCACGAGGGGACAGTTGGATAGAGTAGGAGGACTTGGTTGGGAAGCTTCCTCCCAGTTCCAAGTACGAAAGGAACTGCACGGTACACTCAGAGCCCCGGAAGTTGCCGAAACGTAAGCTTCTCGGTCTTAATCCCCCTCCTCTCCTCGCTGGGTCCCTCTTTGCTCTTCCGCGTCGTTCTTCTCCGCGTTACTTCGAAAATAGACGAGCTTCCCCTTTTTCCAGATACGTTGGAGGAGCCTCTCGACTGCTTCTTGAAAGGTGAGGCGTTACGGGCCGATGTCACGTCCCCCCCTAACTACATTATAATTTCCTTGGAAAATCTCCGCCACCCCGTGGCTTGAAATTTGCTGGCGGAGCACCCGGGGCAGAACCTCCTAGCCCCGGATACGGGGTCAAGGAGGGCACGATGTCGCGCATGACGGCCCCATGAGAAATTCGTCATCCATCGTCGAATATCGCGTTAATCAAGCGCACGGATTACGAGCCTCTCGAACCGCCCTGAAGTATTCTTATCGTATGCGCCTCATTCCAAAACGAATCTCGTTTATAAGTTCGAACACGAGACCCTCTTAACCGGTGGGCACGCCTAACCTACGTACGGATGGGTAACACGACCGATTTTTACGATTACGTTTTTTCGTTAAATATGTAATTGAAAATGTACAAAGAGTGACACGATTCTTCGAACACTTTCGATCGTTGTACAAATAAATATCTCGAAGAGGAATCTCGACTTTCGGTCAGGTGATTTTGATTGTTCTTTAAACGGTATTCGAATCGGTGCGGTTGGAAAGATAAGCTGAATTCTACGTCTCGTAATAAGTAGGATTCGAGAAACAATGTATGCAAACTTGAATGTTAAAAATGCTTCACGTTTCGTGGAGAGAGAAGAGCGAGAGAAAGATTAAAATATTGCATATTTCGTAGCTGGAATTGGAGAGCCACATTTCGCACGGATCAACTTCGTAATCCTGGATTTTTTGAACAGTACACGTAACTCGGAAACAGGCGTTTTCAATTCTCTTCAAGGAACTCGTTTTCAGACAATTTTGCCGAGTAAGAATACCCGAGCAATGAGAACACACTGGCCTGCAAGGTTTATCCGCGAGGGATTTGTCACTCCTGGACTAATCTCGCATTCATCTCGCTCGGTTTCTTGGACACCAGATTTCAACTTCTGTCTGAGAGAAGCTTTAAGTTCTTCGATCTCGTCTCATTTAACGGTCACAAATTCATACCACTCTAATTAAATCGAAATATATATATATATATATATTTTCCTTTCGAAAATAGTGTTCCGTGATCAACGAGCAATACCTTCCGCTCGTAAAGTATTTAAAATAACAAGAGAATTTACGATCGAACAAGCAACTACAATTCCGCTACTTATAGTATATAAAATAAAAAGAAACAAGTCGCGAGTCGAGAGAGATATGTGAAATAAAAAATAATACATTTCGTTGATTTGCGATAAAAAATGCTCGTTCGTTGGATCGTAATTAGTTTCGTCGTTATAAATACTGTGTTGTTCTTGCGTCGATAAAAAATACTCGACAAATCGAACGTAAGTACGTCGATGAATGAAAATTTGCGTGAAAAACCGACGTTAGAAATGTATTTATAGACAAAGTGTTTACATTTCGTCAGTGATTAGATACGATAAACGTAATTAATTGCACAAACGTGGTTCCTGCGTTCTGGTATTTCGAGCTCGCAAATTTGCACGGCCACGAGACAATGAATACAGTTCAATGAATATTCCACCCTGAACTTAAATGGAAATGGAAAGGAAAGCTTTGTTGCTGAAGCGAGGAAGGAAAGAGATTTCAGAGACGTTACGAAATGCCCTTTGATCCTCGCCAGATTTTATTGCTCGACTTCCTGCAGCATAAAATGTAAATACAAAGCCAGCGGAGACTAATCCCTCATTAATCTCGTTTTCACGGGAATACAAAGTTTCGCTAGGTATTTTTCCAGGGAAACGGAGAAATTTATATCGCGGAGGCACTCCTTTCTGCAACAGAATTGCACGATTCGCGATTAAATTTCTCCCAACAGTGGCGCGTTACTTTATTCCCAGATTTCTCGTCATTGGATCGTTAGTGTTCTATTTTCTCCCGGTGGAATTCTTCACATTTTCACAAAAGCTGCGCAATTTCGCGGGGCATTAACAGTCGAGAAACATTTATCGCTTGAATTTTTCAATGTTCTTCTGCATCTTTTAATACGCACGTGGTGAACAATGCGCACTCCCGCTCTTGTATTTTCCTCGGACGGAATTTTTAACCGTGCACAGATGTTCGTGGCGGTACCAAGTACGAATCGAGTTTTCCATTGTGCAACAAAATTATTAACAACGGAAACGCGATATTCTCTCGAGCGATTATTTTAGCAAATATCGAAGGAACGTGCGCGGATTAAAAATTTTCCTTTGTAATTGGATGTAACGACGACGGTGCTCCGGTTCAAGTTAATTAAATTATCGTCCGTATTACTTGATTTTGGAAAAAGAAAGTTTCGTTCACATTTCGGAGCATTAATTAAAATATTAGCCGAAATCCTCTGCGGTGCTTGTAAGCTCTTGGTACATTTCGAAGCATTTCGCAAGTTCCAGTATACAAGCAAAATTGTTAAAAATACACTTTGTTTAATTAGCTCAATTGTTAATCGTCTGTAACTGGCTCCCTCTTTTATTTTTGCACGTAACTTCCATTATAATTATTCCGTCGCGCAAAATTTTTGCCCATGCAAATTGCCTGCCTCGTGGAATCGCGAAAATAAAAAAAAAAAATATAGGAACGTTCCTGTGCGATGCTTGCGGCAAATACGGGTCACCATTTTTAAAAATTATGTGCTCGGGACGGTGCTTTATAACCCAAGGAATTGTACACGCTGCTCTTAAATCTTCCAAAGTGCAAACACGTTGTTACATTATGCTACTTTTCGTGCCCATCTTCTGTGTCCTCTCGGTTTTCATAAGAATAACTGTGAAGTACACTCTTTGTATATTTGTAAAATACGACGACAAAAATCGTACCTGTCTTTTAAATCACATTTTTAGATTATTACACATGTTTTCGCATATTTATTACAAATATTTCTTAATACGAAATATTACCGAGTAACGTGATTCCACTTTCGATTTATTTAAAAGAAAATTAGTGGACACGTCGAGCGAAGTAACGTTTCATTTTACAATTGGAACATTTTACAATTCAATTAATATTCATTTTACGATTATCCTTACATATTTTTAAAACTGTTATTAGTTTCTTTAATTTATTCTTAAAATTCGAAGACTTACTCAATTTATTTTAACGAACGTTACTCTCTTCGCTTAATTAAAGACTTTTCTTCTTTTAGTGCTTTCTCACTTCTATTCTACGAAATTAGATTGTTTCGAACGATGAAAAGCTTTATCATTTGCCAATCATTGCATATATTCAGTTCATACGTTTCACATTAGAAAAAAATTTAAAATTTGACGTATGAGAATTTGCATGTACGTTTATAAATTAAGAAAATGTTTACAAATAAAATTGTTATTGCATCGCTGCATTAAATAAATTCATATCTAATATCCCTTCGTTTGCATTTCAGATTGCGTGCACTGTGACAACTATCGTGGACTTTGCTGTACCGTATTACACTCTCGCTACGAAAGGTCAGAGTTTTTATCAATATTATTATCCATTAATCCACGACTCGATTAGATAATATTAGCAACATCGCCGTTTCTATTTAACACGCATCGTGTACTTTTCCATGTACGCTTGCAGCTAATGTCAAATCTGTCATTGAAATAATATTTTTATAAAATTTGATCCAATTTTCACGTTGCATCCCATTCGGACAACCAGAAATCAATGCTTGCAACATTTTTAAATACCATTCCACTCAAAAACCTCTATATTGCACAATATCGTAAAATACGTTTGTTAAAAATTGCAATAGGTGTCCGTGCTCGTGGTCGATTCCCTTTTTACAAAATTTCGATTTCTCTCTGTTACCTGTACAAAATATCGAAAAGTTGGACCGATAAGCGTGTATAATTCTTGGCTTACGAGAGAGCAGAAAGCGCAAGCGTGGAGCGATGCATCTCGTATCGAAAAACTCGGCCAACTGCAACGCACGTGCACGCCTACTTCCTCTTCTCTCGTTACTGTAAGCTCGTGGGCAACTTCCTCCGCGAGCGGGATGGAACTTGGTCGGTAAACTTCGCGTTAATTTCATGCAGATTCGAAAGGGTTAGCGGAGCAGGCTTGTGAACGGAGTTTAATCCTCGACGGTGCTATGTACCGAGCAGTGACGGCTCTATGGAAAGCGCCTCGACTCCGTCGACTCTCTTTTGTTTTCCCGGATTAAATGATTCCTGCTCGTTGACCTCCAATTATTCATTCGCAGAATGTAATTCTGACTCCCGCGCTTTGTATTTCGTTCCGCAGACAGTGAAATATAGCACCGTCTCGATCATTCGGGACGTTTAACGAAAGGTTCGATTAGCCGAGGAAACGGTGTCGTCTAGGAAACGAAAAGAAATATTTCGTTTAGGTATTTTCGTACCATCGATTGCGTCGAGATACGAATGAAAATAGTACTCGATTAGATAAGGAAAGATGAAATTATGAAATAAGTTATCGAGATCTGCGAGTAATAGAGAATGAAAATATAAGACTAATAATATTTTTTAAAAATTCCTTTGAAATAGTATACGATCTAGATATAAGTAATAGAACGTTTTCAAATCAAGTTTTTAAATCCTCGTCGCTGCAAATAATATTTTAACGATACAAGTATTAACCCTCACAATTGCTAAATTTCCCGTATGAATCATTGTCATAAATATGTATATATATTAATTTTCAATATTCTTATGATACAAATCCCTGAAAAAATCCAAAGAATACGGACGAAATAATGTCCATTCTCGAAAACTCGTTGAGGAACAACCGGGCAAAAATTCACTCGAAACGGGAGTTATTCGTTGGATTGTTCGTTCACCAGGCTCGGTGGGGCTATCTTACCAATCGAATCTCCGCTTCGTCGAGAAGCTTGTTTTTAATTGTTCAAACGAAGCCACTTCTTCCATCGTTTCTTGGATTAAGAAAGTTCGGTTCCTCGGACGTTCTTCCGATTTCATTGCGCAAAATGGATTTAGATAAAACTGTTCGATCCCCTCGACCCCGTTGAAATCGCTTTTAGATGTAATAATTGCTTTCCTCCTCTCGTTCTCGTTCGAAGTGCTTCGAAAGCGGCGAGCGATCCCGAGAACTTGAATCTCTGGTGATTGTTCCAACGGCACGATCGTAACGACGAGACGCAGGCTAATACTCCTGAAGAATTCATTGGCCCTGCAACGTCAATCGTTGGACCAAGAACGAACGCATTCAACGATGGCGTTGCAAAGGAGCTCCGTGGCTTCCGGTTAACGTTCGCTGCGGTATCTCTCTGTACACCGACAGTTTCGTCACGATTCCAGGTTTCCCTGTTTGCGATCAGTCAAACCGGTCAACGTTCAGCGAAGTAGCTCTTTCTATTCCGATTGCGCTATCAAGGTTTCACGGTCTATTGTCGGTGTTCGGTCAAATCGAAACAACTGCGTTAACACACCGTTTTCGAGCGATCTGTCCCTGTCTGTTTGGGTGCAACAGGATTTTTTCAAGCGAATACGAACAATTGTGCACACCTCGAGTCATTCGAGTACACTCTCTCGAAGATTTTTGTAACTGTTAAAAAATGTTTTAAACAGGGGGGAAATAATTTAACGCGATGAGAATTTTTCTTGGACGAACACCGTAGAAGGTATTTGAAAATTACGTTGTTAGATTAATATTAGGATTGTGTTTAAAGATACAAATTTATCAAAATGTATTTGAAGATTACTTTTTTTAATTAACGTAACTGTAATGATTCGACTCGGTATTTTTTATAAAGAAAGAAGAGTGTATTTGTGCTGGAAAACCGTTCGTTGAGGAGATATAAAAAGTATAGTTTATTGAGAAGAATGTACGACTATAGATACTACCGAACAGAGGATATTTTTCAACATGTCGAGAATTTTACAAACATGTTGGAAAGAGTTGGTAGATTATTTAATGATCGAATAAACTTTTATATTCAGGTCAACGGATACATAAGTGTTACTAGTACAGTAAAATAAGCATCACGTATCACTACTATACCTTTCCACTATTAAAATTCGAATATCCACTCGTCGAATGATCCTTGGCATAAATATTTTAATACTTTTTTATGGAGAGGACAAGCCGGGTCGATCGATGTTTCAAAAAACATGAATTCGTTAAAAAAATAAGAAACTTGTTACTACTTCACCTAAAAGTATCCTCTACACTTTCATTTAAGAATAATTCATTTGTATCTAATAAATATCATAGTTTCGAAGATATTTAGGAGATCGATTTAAATAACTCGCCCTGTATTTGTTAAATTACAAACAGAAGAAAAGTGAAGGAAACCCTTGATTTATTTAGAAAATAAATAGTAGAAAGTAAACTATATTAATTGAACAATCAATAATCGTCTTAAGTTTTCTCATAATTTTTTTTCCACGACGAATAATTTTATTAGATTCAGATTTCTTCTGTTTTCAAGAAAGTTCTTGCATAACTTTCGATCGATATTGTTTTCACATTTTAAATTATAGAAGTCTGAGCTCGATACAATCTTTTTCGATATCGTTCTTATCGTTGACTTGAATAAAATTTAATTTCAAAAATCTTTTTAACAAAACGTAATAAAATACGCTTGTTTAAGATCGCATTTGTCGTCGTCGTCGTTTAAACTTAGAAGCTCATCGAAGCTTTCGTGTAAAAACGAAGGAAAACTTGCATCAGAATTTTCCAGTGAAGCCCGATAGTCGAAATAGCTATCGTTACGGGTTACGAACGGAGAGTAAACACGAGCAATTTTGTTTTCCTTTTAATGCGATAAGTGTACCGCACTCGAAGGGAGCCGCGAGAGCAAAGAGAAGCCTGAAAGGACGCGGCTGTGTAAATTTCAACGTTTCCCATCTTTTTCCATCGAGTCACCGAGATACGTATCACGCGGGCATTAAAATGAGTCGAGAGATGTATAAACATCGAATAAACTTCCAATTAATAACGTTGCCCTAGGTATTTGAACAAAGCGACGCGAGAGATGCGTCAATATTTTTATATCCAATTACCGAACGTATAGAAACTTCCTTGTCGTTCGCGAATTCGAGGACACTTGGCTTGTTTGCCGTTCGAAAAGTTGGGAAGAAACTTTTTTCCCCGTTAATAAAAATACGGGGATAGTTCGATCGGTGATAACGGAAAGGCGAACAAGTATTACCATCGAGTGGGCTTTAACTCGAGTATTCGGTGTTATTGTTCAGATTTAAGCTTTTAATTTATGTTGTAGAATGGAAGCTCCATTATTCCGGCAAAACGGGACTGAAAATCCCTGCAATGATCGAGGTTCATGGCATAAGCTTCGTAACCGATCCAATGAGACGGAGTCCCGCTTACGTGGTATATCTCCGCTATGTATGGTCGGTAATACCAGTTAGTTTCCCCCTTTAACTTTACTCGTTGCTAAGTGACCATCCCTTCCACTTGTCAACATATTGCAATCTACGGGGCTTTGGTGTGATAACCGAGCTGCTCCTGTACGGTGCTTGGATGTTCAAATGTCTCCATGCTACTGAAAGCCACGTGGAAAAGTGGACCAGCTGTCATAAAAAAATAAGTACTAAGATTGTGAAAAAAATTTATGAAACGCTGGTTACTCGATATCGAATAAGTTTCTGTACGATTGATTTAAGGAAAGTAGGAAGAAATTGTCGTTGACGCGTGAAAGAAAAATGTAAGTACTGCGATTGGATGTAGTTACGTTTCACAACGAATAATAATTGGCAACGAATGAAAGTGTTCCAATGATTAAAAGTGTTTCTTGCTGCGAGAGCACTCTCCTTCTTTCAGAGAATATTTTTCGCATAAAAGTCGTCGACCATTGATAGTCTTAGGTATTTATTTTGGGAATAACTCCTTTTTCTATATTTAACGAGGAAGATTTACCGAGAAGGTCTTGCGAGCTTTCTTTGCGTAGAGATCCACGAAGACATTGAAATTGCTCCTCATGTCGTAGATTCTTTTCTGCACGGACCTTTGCTTTCATACCGAAAGACTTCAAAGTAGAGAAATATTTCCCAAGTTACCAAGAATGGTGAAACACGTAATTCCTTTATAGCCAACAATGGAGGAACTCGCATATTTTGCATCAACTTTCAAGCACAGGTTCAACAGTGCATTTTAAAGAGCACCCCTTGAACAGGTCACTTTTGCCCGGGTTTTGAATAAAAATACGTATCTTTTGTACCAGGTATCGCGTTGAGCACCGGGTCGCAGCATTGACTACGTAATCTTTTCGAGTTATCTAAGCAACGGGAGGATGATCAGTCGTGTCGGTCCGGTGGACATAATTGGGGTTATCAAGCTTGTAAGAAAAAAAATTCAGAAGACCGTGTCCGTTCGAGGATGTAGTTCATTTTTTATTCATGAGATCTGGCTAGACCTTTAGAAGACCTAAAATGTAACAGGTCGAAACGTACACAAATAAAAAGTACAATACCTGTTCGGTTGGATTTTTCCTCTTTCTTTCGCACCAAACTTTATAAAAAGTAAAAAATCGACGAGTCGAAACGTTTTTGAATAAAAATTGTACATCTTCGAATAAACTCCTTTGATTTCTTTTTACATTAAACACGAATACTAATAATTATTTCCCGAAGAAATGTTCGAACACGTACCTAGTTACCCAAGCATCAATTAGAGGAAGGGAGAACGATTTCCTTCCCAACTTAATGAAAATAATTAACATCATCGAGCTCGTAAGAAAAACAAATCGACTGTGTGCATCCAAGCGCATTGTTGATTCCTACCTAAATTCAAACAAGTTAAAACATTCGTGTATAAAAATTACAATTCTTCCTATAGACACCATCTTTCCATACTACACCAAGCAACGACACTATTGATCTTACTTTCGCAGGAAGTGTTTACTTCGAACTGTTCGAAAACACAGGATAAAATTGCCTTTCCATCTTCCGTTGAAGTCAACACAGGGCAACGTCCCCTGTTATGGCTACTCGAGACATTCCCCCTTCGTCTCGCCCATAGTCGTGTGCGAAATTTAAGTTCGCTAATCAAGAGGCACGCGCGCGTGCACGTGTCAATTAATTTGAGCAACGAGGTGCCGATAAGTCCCGAAGCTGCATAATTTTCGAGGCGTAGCGCCGAGGCAAAACGTATAAGCCGATGTCCCGAAACGTTGAACTCCGCTAGCGCTAATAGAATCTCTGATCGTTGGACAGAATGGATGTGTTATTTGTACGATGCCGCACACGTTGGATCGTTAATCGCGAAAGCTGTAACTGTGTGGCTGCGCTGTCGTATCCTGCGTCACTCTGTATTTATCGCGGCCAATCGCGATAATAATCGCCCCGAAAACGAAAGACCGTATTGCACACACACATACACGCATACACACTCACGCATACAGGAAATTATTTGCGTTATCGTGTGATAATTAATTGCGCGCAGCTAATTAGACAACGGCCGCGATCGGAATTAGCGCGTCAGCATTCCGTGCATAGTAGCCACGGAACCGGTGAAGATACTTCGAAATAAAACACACAGGGTGGCTACTGAAAGATCGAAGGGTTTGAAAATATCGTAGCTATTTACTTTATAAAAAACACAGGGTGGTTACTGAAAGATTGAAGGGTTCGAAAATGTCGTAACTTGTTCATTTTCAATCTTTTGTATTTGATGGTAATCGAGAGATGTTATTTTTCACACATAATTCTAAAGAAAAGACATTAATTGCATTTCTAATGAAATAATATGAAATTTAAGAAACGTATGTTTGTAAAAGTTACTTTTATTTTATAGAAGACTGAGCGTGGTCACTGAAAGATTGAAGGGTTTGAAAAAATCATAACATTTTATTTTATAAAAGACACAGGGTGGCTACTGAAAGATCGAAGGGTTTGAAAATATCGTAACTATTTACTTTATAAAAAACACAGGGTGGTTACTGAAAGATTGAAGGGTTCGAAAATGTCGTAACTTGTTCATTTCCAATCTTTTGTATTTGATGGTTATCGAGAGATGCTGTTCTTCACACATAATTCTAAAGAAAAGACATTAATTGCATTTCTAATGAAATAATATAAAATTTAAGAAACATATGTTTGTAAAAGTTACTTTTATTTTATAGAAGACTGAGCGTGGTCACTGAAAGATTGAAGGGTTTGAAAAAATCATAACATTTTATTTTATAAAAGACACAGGGTGGCTACTGAAAGATCGAAGGGTTCGAAAATGTCGTAACTTGTTCATTTTCAAACTTTTGTATTTTATGGTTATCGAGAGATGCTATTTTTCACACATAATTCTAAAAAGAAAAAACATTAATTGCATTTCTAAATTAAATGATATAACATTTAAGAAACATGTATTTGTAAAAATTATTTTTATTTTATATTAGGTCTTTTAGTGACCACTCTGTTTGGTATAAGATTATTAGGTGTTTCGAAACGCGTTTACCCAAAACATAGTTTTTGAACTTTTCGGTCCAGTTGTACAGTTTTTCTTTCAGTCTACAGCGAATCAATTACACGTGAATACTTTTCAATTAGTTTGCACTGTTCCGTAGCTAGATTCATCGTTCAACTGATTTCGAAGTTAGAAATTAATTTATTAGTTCGTGTCTAGTTCGATCCATCCACTAGCTCGGTTTATCGTAACGTAAGTATTCCCCTCTGAGGCAACAAATTTTAATCAATGTTTGCCCTCCAATTTAGACTGTGGAATTTGCGATATCAATGTTTTCAAAACACTTAAAGGGTCACAGTATCCGTAATCTAGAGTGTTGAAGTTTCTAACTGTAAAAATATTCCAGGTGAATAACGTTGAACGAAGTTCACGTTTCCGATAACTATTTATTATTAACTTATCCGTATATTCATAATTTATTCGGTAATCCAGATTATAAGCGATGCCATAAACACAAGACCAAAGTATACACGATGTAACTAAATCGTTATATCGAGTTTAGCGATTAAAACTCTCATTTTCGATAAATCACACATATTGTAATAATTAATTCCAACTGGTTCCAATCATCGCTACTAATGTTGAAATTCGGTATGCGTTCATTGATCAGTGTTTCAATTCAGACATCGTACATTTTATTTATTTTATTTTTATTTCTTTAACGATCTGATTTAACGAGGAAGAAACCAAAGAAATGCATGCAAATGCAGTACGTGAAAATACGGTACAAACTAGTAGAGAAAGAAAGATAGAAGGACAAGGTTTAGAGAATTTTTGTTCTACGATCTATCCATATACTTATAATCTAACTTAAAAATATGCCACTAGAAAATGGTGCCACTTATAAGAAGATGAAAATGAAGTGTTGTAGAAAATAAGAATAAAGAAACAAGTTGCATGTGTAAAAAGAGTATTAGATTTTGAAGATTTTCAAGATCGGATTGGGATAGTGGACACGTAGAAACATTTGGCTAAAAAGTTTGAACAAATAATTATTTATCGTTGGTGAAAAGATCCTTGTAAACAAGACAAGAGTAACGTGATGAAATTCACGAAAATAGTACCAATCTCGAAACATTTTAAGAAATACTTTTACATTATTAATATCTCACTTCGGAACTAAAACCTACAGGATGTTTTATAGTTATTGCACCGAATTCGGGGTTTATGACTTCTCTGTTTCCTTCTTGCACGGTTATTCGGCCCAACGTTTGCGAAAACACGCGTCGTCGGCGGATATCGATTTATCGCGTACTTAGCGCACGTTTAAGAGGTCTCGAGTGAAACTGCGGCGCACGTGACACTCGATGCTGAAAAATCAACTAAAATTTTAATGTTACCTCTCGGCTCGCATTTTTTTTCAGGCCGCAACAGCGTATCACGAGGAAACGAACGCTCGGACGAAAAAAAAAAAAGAAAAAAAGAAAACGAAAATAGCGCAGTGAAGCGTGTAGTTCGAAACTAATCCGCAGAGACACGCTGACGAACCGAAGTTTTTTCTCGGTAGGCGGAGAGAAATAATTTCAGCTATTTTCTAGATAAATGTTTGACACCCTCGAACTCGAATTCGCGCGTTCTTTTATTTCTCTTTTTTTTTTCTCCTATTTCACGGGCCAAACATACGTTACAAGTGCTTATAAAAGTTTATGTTCCTTATTTTCGGAGCAGATTTAACGACATAAATAAAATTTATGGACATATCTGTGTGTGCTTCGATATCCATGTGTTGAAAAAGCGTTTTATTGTACATATAGCAATTTTATCCGTCTATTTCATTTCCAAAATTATTTTAAACTTACGATAAGCGTTACTGCGTTTTTATAAACGTTTGCCTTTCTTCTTAATGGGTACAGGGAATAAGATCTGACAACATTATCGTATTTACCGATTCTTGTGTATATTTTTTGTTTGCTGTGTCAATTTTATATCGGTCAATTATATAATTTAATCAATATTCTAAGTAAACTTTCGTTTACTCTTTAGACTCTTCACGAACGTTGAAGGATACATCCACGTTAAATTTTTTAATTATTTTAAATATTGCAATGCGCGAAAGTAGCTGCTCAAACTGTGAATAAATATTTCCAGTTATGATCACGAATAATATAATAATTGTCGCAAGATTAATAGATACTCCGGTTAATATTGGTTTGAATTTCTATTTATTTCGAATGTAGTAATTCGTTGCTGAAAAAATTCGAGACAAACATTTACACTGAAATTACGTATCAACGCACTTCAAATTCTTTCTCGTTTATTTATTTTCGTTCTGCACGTTTCCTGGCTTCATTATAATTGAAAGTTGTATTCTGCGGGAGAGGATGGAAAACTCACGTCGAAACGTTTGAAAATTCATGTCCATTTAACAATGCTTGCTTATTACTACATTCATCGTGTTAATGGAGATAGTATACACGGTGTTTCCTGTTTATAACGGATAAACTTTGGTGTTGCATAGAGGCACCGCGAATTACATTAAACCGGAATAAATTCATCGCACTAGAGCCATTTGAATGTACAAGTTGTTCTTCCGAGCAATTAACTAAGTGACAAAAATTTTGATATTCGCTCTAAAACAAATTGCGCGAATTGAAAGGATGCGTTAAAACTCAACCTGCGTTTAAATCGAATCTCAAAATCAATTATCAATTTGTCGTTCAATATCGAGCATATGTCCGAATACATGTGTTTTCGAACTTATTATATCGTGATATTTTCAATTGTTGTCCGGCTGTCGTCGAATCGATAAAACGATGCGCAGAGGAGAAAACGATAAATATATTGTTTGACAAATTCAACATATTCGTATAAAAATAGAGAATTTTTGATAACAAGCGAATAAAATTTGAGTGAGAAGAGTATTCCAAAACAGGCGTTCATATTTATTGAAAAAATATTGTCACCTATTCTCTTTTTATTACGACAAGTTTTCTCACTTGTATCATTCACGTTGAACGTGCATACCTATGCGACGATATAATAATAAAACACCTAAAACATCTATAAAAAAAAACCAATCGACATTTCTTTTCGATTTTAAAAATCGAAAATTTTTTACCAAATTGTTACTCGTCTCTGCAAAACGGTGTCAGGCGCTTCGATGAACAAAAATACAACAACGTTCGTTCGAATAAACTTTTCGATAAATAAAATCGTAACCTTAGTGTACTTCACGTGGTTGATACCATGCTTCCAAAATTGCGCTCCAAAATGTTACTCGTGTCAAAAGTAGAACGAAACAAGAACGGTAACAAAAACAGAACAGTACTCTCCAAAGAAGAAACAAATTCGAATAGACCATTCGATAAATAAAATTCCAACGACCGATGTATGTCGTTACTTAAAAAAAAAAAAAATATATACACATATATATACAAAACCACCCATTAAAATTTGTTCGACCGTTCGGAAATAATGCGCGTCCGGGACACGGGGCAGCAATGCGCAAATTGGGGTCCAAAATGAGTTCGACACGACCGATTCGAAAGGCTCTTTCCCGCTGGTGGCGCGATCCATAGAGAAACTCTAATCCCGGCGGCGAAAGACGAACGAAAACTACCGAAAGTACGTATCTCGTTGAAAGCAGGGATCCGCGTTCCGTGTAGTAATTAGAGTGTCTGTCAAAACCGGGTCTCTAATTGTGAAAATGGTTACTCGGTGGCATCAGCCGTGGACTTAATTTCTTACTGGAGATTAATTCCCGCTTTAAAGGGTTAACCGGGGCGATGTCCGTCGACGTTCCCACTCGGATGGAAAATGGACGTAAGCCATCGGTCTTGTGTCGTCGGGGATCGTGAAAACAGAGGCGAACCTTGGATTCGAAACGACTCGCGGCGAGGGAACAAGCGGCCAGAGGTACAACAGGATGGTATATACGGACGGAGGGACCGGGTTGGTAGACGGAAACAGGGAAAAGAAATGGAAAGATGAAGGGAAGAGGAACAACACGAAAAGTGCATCCCCGCTTTGATACGCGAGAACAGCGAGCGTAGCGCGATCGGGCGTAGCGCGAGCATGTGTCCATAAAATGGAATGCTGGCCACGCCCGATCGACGCTACGCGGAGACGTACGGGGCAAGGAATAGGTGGTTGAAAACGATACAAAAGTGTCGGGAGAAGAGCAAGGAGGACTCTGAACTCGAGTGCTCGCTTCTCTCGACACTCTGCCTTTTGCTCGTTGTTTCTCTGCGTTTTTACCCGACGGTGCCCCTCCCCTACCACCCAGCTCGGGTAAATACGTTATTGACGAGCCAGACGGCGCGGAATCGAACACCAACACCCCGAGAATCGCGACGACTGCTTTTTTCCCCCGCACCGAAAGAAATATTCGATCCTCTATGTGTGTACCTTTATTCTATTCGCTATTTACACATCCGCGATTTTTCCTCAGTACGGAACACCGCTACGGGACGGACTCGAGGTTAGAGAATCGTGAATTCGTGAATTCGTGATATCGTGATATCGTGATATCGTGATATCGTGATATCGTGAGCATCTGGGAGACGATCGAAGCTCCGTGAAACGGAGGATCGTTTTCGTCGATTTTGGATTAGATTATTCGAGAATTCGAAGATCGATAAATTGCTGTATCAGGGTGCCCAAATCATCTTTATCGATTTGAATTTCGCGCTGTTTTTAAAACGTCGAATTAGTATGAAACTTGACACGTCGATTGACCACCAAGATCGTGCGATTCGACAGCTTTGGAGTTTTTTCTTTGGGGTCAAAGGTAAGGTTTATACTGACAATCATCGTCATTGGTGAAATTGATCCGAGTTTACGTCGTGAAAAATTTTGGAAAATGATCGGTTGTCTGTGAAAAGAACCAAAGCAGACATTTGGAAGATATCTTACTTAATTATTAACTCCTAAGTTTGTACTTTTAAATGAAAAAAAAAATATCAAGATTACTTAAACCGTTTGAGTTTTATTCGAAAAGTAAATCGACCGGTGATGATTGGGACATCCTCTACTCGAGAGGTTCGGTGAGTAGGAAACTTTTTAAAATTTGAAAGTTTGCAGAAATATAGTTCGAGCGATCGTTATGCAGCAATGTATAAGGTAGATTCCTAGGAGATTCGAAGATCCAACATTTGCTGTACTTATTCACGAGGTTTGACGATTGGTACATTTTCAAAAATTTGAAAACTTGGAAAAATGTAGTTGAAAATGTTGACGCGTATTGATAAAATTCGTGACTCGGATCGGTAGTTATCGTCGGGTTTGCGATCCTTCGACTCGAGCGACCATTATTTTCAAAAATCTACAAAAGCAAGCATTTCAAAAGCAAAATCCACGCTCGAACTTTCGTTCCATTGTACACCGTTCATTGTTCCCTTCGAACGACCTGTTTGAGTACCGATGAAAAATTCTTCATCCATGTTTCGCGTATTGATAATTAGAGAACTCGACTTTCGAACATCGCAGGACACAACTCTACCGTAACTAGACCCTATTGCAAAACACCCTTTTAAAAAAACGACTTCCAAAATGACCAGAAAAATCGTCCAAACCATTGAATAAAACTTCCATTCAAACTTTTATAATTTCCGATATGCCACAATATTCCTAAAATAATAATTCTTAAAACATTCTCTTCTTTCGACCTCGAGTATCCACTCCCCTAAATATTCTTCCAAAAACAATTACTTTCTTCTAACATTCGCGTACGTATTATTCCCCTGAAAAACTCCCACCACAGGAAACAACAAATCGCAGACCGTTAACTGAACCAATTATTCTCCAAAAACTCACGATAATCTGGAACCAAATATTCTTTCCACGGTATCAAACCACGCGAGTCCGCGAGCCAATTTCTTCTCCGTGATCGCGATTCTCATAGTTCGCTTTACGCGAAAGATTATCGCATCGATGAAAAACAAATACCAGACACGTTAAAAGGTTCACGAACAACGTGTACGATCGATTCGCTCGAGGAGCAATCCGGAAGTGGGTTTCCTCGAATGGCTCGTAACTCGGAGATTCGGTTGTCGCGGAAAATAACGAGCGAACGATGGAGAGTGGTGGGGGGTGGTGCATGAAGTGCAACGAAGCGTTTCGCGTGGGTACTCGGTGCACACGTTAACCGTGGGAGAGACGTTAGAGTACGGGGGCGGGGAAGGGAGATTTTCCTCCCTCTCGAAAAAGATAACGAAACGAAGTTGCTCGATTCTCCGAAAGGCGGAAAATCGCGGCGCACGACAATGCACACCGCATCGACGTTCAATGACGAGCCGGCTCGGAATTCACGTGGAATTCACGGGTACGGAAGCGACGAGAGTCGTGGAATTCACGACGAATGCGCACGGACATCCATCTTCGACCGTTTCGTAGCCGGGCCGCGACTATTTGGTATTCGTGCCCTGTTCCCTCGATCCTGCAGACAGAATTTGACGCATGGACAACTTAATGCCGTCTACGAACGAGTCGGCATCGCGACGCTCGGATTCTGCACGTCGGATGGAGGACTCGCGAACCGAGCTCCTTCGACGGTGAGTCGTTCGCCGCCCGATGACAATTTATGCGAACGACCGAGCCGGAACAGCCAGCCAAATACGAGCGACTGTTTGCTCGGTTCGCGATACCGTTCAATGGAAGAAACAGAAAGACGAGAACGTAAAAATGCTACAAGCTAGCTTCGAAATACTCGTCGGGAAATATATGTGATAGCGTAATTTTAACACAGCGCGGGTTTGGGACATTTTTAGCGAACGTGGCGCGGGGATGGTTCTTCACTCGTAAGACGTGGTATTGAGATCGGTTCTTCTTTATGCGTCGAAAATACACTCATTTATCGGGAGATTAATTACAGAGACAAAAAATTTCCTCACGAGAGTAAACTAATCGTTTTAGCGTCTTCGGCAGGCGTCGTTACCGTCTTTGTACCGCGTTTTTAGAATTGTGTCTGTTTTACAACTGCTTCGTCTTCTCTGCACGTGTTTTTACAACAACTACCCTACCGTTCTCAAACACGTTTCTTTCGTACACTGTATTCCTTTACACTGTATTCATTTACTCCCTTTCGTTCTAATTCTTAGACTTTCTCGTTCACATGTATCTGGTCACGTTTACACGTCACAATTGCTCGTCTTTTTTGTATTATTTACATTTACGGTGAGCATTCGATGATCTTTCAGAGAACTGTTGATATTAATTTTTTCAATTCTGTGGCTTTTATTTTTAGTATCTTCGTATTTTTAAATATTAAATTTCTTTCTGTGGAGAATACAGAAAGAAAGGGTTGGAAACGTTGATATCGATCGGTTTCTAATGGACTGTTCGATATATATTCTGAATAATAATTATTGATAGTAAGTGCGAGCACGTGGTCGTTGTAACTTTAATCTTCGGTACAGCAAGCTTTTATTCTACTTTACGTGTAATACGAAACTACGTATTTTGTAAAATATAACGATTTTAGATTTATAATTCCTGACGAAGTACTAAACGAGTTATTATTTACTTGCAAAATAATAATCTATGTTGTATCCTCGTTTCAAATTTGATCGATTCAAGGTTCTTATCGAACGTCTAGTTTGTACAATGTTTCTGTACCGGACGAGTTCTCGAGATATCGATTGTCGCAAGTTACGTGGCAGTTTGAACAAGTTGTGCAATTGAACGTAAAAATGTCAAGAAATACAATCTACGCGTGTAATGCTCGTTGTACGATTTCAATACCGATAGTGAGCACGAAACCTTGCATTCGTAAGGCAGTACGTGTCTTGCAGGAAAATGAGAAGCAGCTGCGAGCAACGCCATTAAAGTATACGTATAATTTCATTCTGAACGCAAGAGAAGTATCTTTTAAAATTCAATTCCACTTGGTTGTTTATCAACGGGCGGAACTTCCGTATCTACGCGGTGCTTGGATTTTGTTACAAACCGAGCTGAATGAAATACAGTGGCATGGATTAAAACAATTCGATAATCTCGAGCTTTTCGAACCGAAGGAATATTATCGACACGATTTAAAAACTTTTTCATTCACAATGGAGTAGACGAAAGTTTGTTATTCGTCGTCGAACGAAATGACCCGTGGATTAAAATTAAGGACTGGGATTAAATAATTTCTGAAATTACATTTCACCTCGCGTTAATGGAGTAATTTTTTGCTCCCACGAATTTTACGGAATATTTTGCGAGGCGGTCAAATTAATAAAGAGTTGAAAGACACGGTTTTTAGTGACACTCGACGATCCACTTTTCTGGCTAAGTTAATTCAGGGAGGGACGAACCGATTAAATATTTCTCAAGTTATTTGTCAAAGATGCAATATTTCGTGACGTGTTCCGACGTCGAAAATGATCGATGGTATTTGTGAATTTTACATCGTAACTCTATAAAGTGTAGATACAAATCGAAATTTAATTCCTTGCACGGTCAATAATTCTTTTACGTGGTCACGAGAAATGCTATCGCGATGTCGGAGTAAATGTTTACGTTACTCTCGTAAAATAAAGTTTAATAACTCGTAACCGATACCAAGTGCAATGGCGCTGATAGATGATCCATCTATTCTGTACGATTTGGAATAGATGGACCACATATTCGATAACGATAAAGGTAAAAATGATTTTAAAAACTGGAATGAAAGTCGATGCATCAATATGCGCAACCATATGATTACCGTTGGAAAAATAAAACAATAAACAAGTGTTCGATAATTATAATAATAGAAATAATCTGTTTCTATTCGATAAAACAATCTGTTCGATGAAAATAATTTTTACGAATTCATTTTCCAAAGTAATATAACTTCTCTTTAAGAGATGCAATTCACTTGCAGTGACGAGGGAGAAATGGACCACAGCCTCGAATTTTATTTTTCTATTTTTGTAGATATTTATACAAATATTGCGTTACGATAATTACACGTCATAGAACAAGTAATTCAATAAACGGACCAATACCTTTAATATTTAATAGTTACAAAGCATTCGATTTTGAGACGTTTCCAAAACTGTAGTCCCTCGAAATTATACAGGAACCATAATAATGGATTCGATTTATATTTTTATTTTTATTAAATTTATTTTTGTCAGACCATATAGCGATCGTGCACTGAATGACGATGCTAAACGCGATTGTTTCTTACGCGACTGAGCCAAATCTACGATTAGGGAACTGTACAGTGACTGCACAGAGAGTTTTTGTTCTCTTATTGGTTGCCAACAATTTCCTCTCCTTTGTACTCAAAAACAGAACTTTGCAAGGATCGATCCTACCGATCTTGGAAACTCGCAGAAGGCTTTCTTTTCCCGGTTCGAAACTTGGGATTAATATTCATCAATGTTCCGGGAAGTTACGAGCCGCGTTTTCCAAACTTGCGAGAAGTTAACCACCATCGATCCTACCGCGAAATATCACGATCTTTCTCATTCGCGGTTGCTTATAAAAGTGCACGCGCGTGTAAGGGGCGTAAACCGCGATGCAAAGAAAGTAAATGCAGCGAAGTGTAACGCAAGATTCCACAACAATGCGTGGGGGGTTTTCATTCACCTGGGGCAGTCGAGAACGCCATCCTTTTCAAGAACAACGTAGCGAAAAGACACGTATTCTGAAAAAATCGACCATCACTCTTCCATTCTCGAAGCTGGCCGTATGAAATGGTATCACCGACTTCCGAGCGAAAGCCACACTTTGTGCCTCGTTACGAAGATTGCGAAAACACGAAACAACGTAGCAGCTTCGTTCGTGAAAAATTTCATTCGGTGGGAAAATTATTCTACTCGACTGTGTGTATCGTATTATTTACCATATAAAACGATTGCGCGAATATATGAAAAATTATCGACGCGGAACCGAGGGTGAACTCCCTCGGTGTTCTTGCGTCCGTATAAATTGTTTCACATTTACTTCGTAACGATTAGTATGCTTCGATAAATTTGATCGATTTGAATTTCCTTCGTAACGATCGACACGGTTAAATCAATTTATTTTATTCAAATTTCTTCGCCAACGATTGACACACTCGGACACGTTTATTTCATTTGAATTAATTCTCCAATGATTATTCATGGAAATTTGAATTCTGGAAGTAAATTTCACATCGGGACGAACAATTCGGATACACCGTAAAGATACAAACACAACCGCTTACGTGGAAACATTTCCATTCGGTTTTTTCGAGTAAAGTATTTTAATCGATGATTCAGATGCACGCGTATATTTGTATCCACTTGGAAGAGGTGACTTGCACCAATTTTTCGATCCATTCGTTCAATTCACCGTCGTGAAACGTGTCCCTTCGTTCGTCTTTAGAAATAAAATTTTTTCATGGAAAAATCTGTCGTTTATCTTCGCAAGGGTGACGTATTTTTCTCATCCACGTACGGAACCTAATTACGCGACGCACGAACCTGGTGAATTCACAATCGCTCGCTCTCGACTGAACCTTTTCCCTTGCGATTCGATAGTAACAGATAAAACAATTTCAAAGACGAGACTTCATTCTTGAGCGAAGAAAATTTCTAATTAACCATCCCCAAGCACATGGAAACTCCTCGATCGAGATGCTTCTATCCATTTCTACTTATTCAATCAGAAATCCACTACTCTCTCGTTGGTTTTTGTTCGCGGTCTTCCAGTATTGAGTCTCACTTTTCAAAACGTTATTCAAAACACGTTGGCGTATGACATTCTGCAAAGGAAAAAGATCTTCTATGCGAGCGTATTGGGTCAGAGGTTGGAGTCGGTCTGCGCGAGGTTATCCATATTCTACTTGCCCACTGTACCACGTTCCCTTTAATCGAAGATTGTCGTTCCCTTCTCACTGAATACCTACATTGAAAGGAAGTTTTGAATCGAATTTTTACGGACCGTTTATTTGCAATATCTGATTTTCATTTTCAAGAAATGTCGTTTTTAGAAAACTTCTCTTTCGACAAAATTCTCGTCCAAAATATACGAAACATTAAACAATAATCGAAGACAAGAAAACTATAATCGTAAAGATAAAGAAATTCGAGTATGTTTCTAAACGAACAATATTTATTCCATAGATATACAACGCGTATAATATTCTTTCCAAACGTTTGTACGTTTCTTACAAATATATTTAAAATTTGAATAACATTCTGGGCTAGATTTCGTCTAATTTTCAATCCATGTGTTACATTACGCTATCGGAGTAAAAAATGTTTTACTATCGGTATGTTATTTTTCCACGATTATAATTACTAGAATAGGATAGCGAAGTTTAATCAAACGGAATAACAAGTATAAATACAAGTATGATAATACACTGCATTCGATGCAACTGACTCGAGATGAGTCAATGACGTAGTTTGGGGTTACCACCGTAAGAACCACTTGTTCTTTCTATCTTTTAGTGATACGAACTCTACGAGAGATTTTACCCGAAAACTAACCGCGTGGGCGATGAACATGGTTCCATCGTTGTCGGTGTCACACGAAATTCTCCGCGTTACATGTCGTTCATCCGATGGAGCTGTTCATCCGTCGATTCGACGAAACAAATACTTTCGGAGCGAAATCGCGCCAGCTGCGCACAAATCTCGACCATCGTTTAGCGAAACCGACCACGCGCGTTCTCCATCACGCGTTTCTCTCGGTCACCGCCCTGTCCGGTCAACAACGATGCGACTCGATTGACTTTTTTTTTCCATTGTTGAACATTCGATTCGACGACACAGGAAATATATGGGTGCTTTGTGCATCCTTAATATGTATTCGGTGGACTCGCTCGCGACAATAGATTTCGTTGTGTTAATTTCGCGGTTCAGAAAAATCTGACTGCCCGACCAATCCTGGTCCATTCTACTCGCGGAATTGTTGGTAATTTTTAATCATAAAATAATCCACGTATAAAATAACAATGAAAGTAGTCGAATAGGAACATATATATTTTTATATTTGTATAGCAAGAATATTATCGTATAAACGTTTCGATTTTGATTTTTCTTGGGTCTGTTTCTGTATATTAATAGTAAAAGGTCGAAGAAGAATACGGGAACGTAGTTAAACGATGTAATTTTGTATTATGAATACATTTTTTAATCGTTTGTACAATGGTGTTAAAGTTCAATATTGCTTTACTTGTCATAGATATAAAAATCTAATACGATCAGTCTGAAACCAAATTTTATTTTTCGATGGAAAATTCATTTATAATATTCTGAAGAACGATTGAACTGTTTCGTTTAATTTTCAACTTTTTTAACGACTATTGCTAAACCTGGAAGAAATTTAATCTTTAATATTTATTTATCGGATTCGTTCGCGACTGTAGATCTCGTTGCGTTAATTTCGCGGTCCAAGAGAATCTGTCTGACCAACGCTTGATTATTCTACTACTTCTAGTACCGTGAAATTTAATATTAAAATGTCTACTTACTGCTGTAACAAATAGGTGACAATTAAATAACAGTTTTAAAGAAGATATTTTTACCTAACGTTTAAATTCGTAGATTTCGAGTTATTTTCAAAATAATGATAAATTATAAACCTATAAATATAAAATTACGACTACAATTATAAATATCAAGGTAAAATGGTTTGAAAACAGTAATATCAAATTAGTAAAGAAATCAGAAGCTACAATAATCGTAATAAAATGTTAAATGTAAACTAATGTGAATGCGAGATGTAAATAACAAATAATAAAATATGTACAATATAATTCGTGAAAGGTGTCATAAGAAATATAGGAGAGCATTGTGCACGTTTAATTTTCGTTCAACAGGTTTGCGATGATAAATCATACTACATTCATTTCACGCTTTAGACAAACCTGGCTGTTCGACCAATGATAGTCTATACTACTTGTACAAGCTAAACGTCTTCGATATAAGCTGATTCAAGATCGCATTGCTTCATCCGCTTTGTATTTACGTTATTAATTGCTACAATTAATTTTGGAACTGCGCAGACATTAATTTGGAATACCTAATTAGTATCAATTAATTTAATATCTAATTTACTCCAAAGGATATTTATCACTGATTTACGGAGGACAATACACGTACATAAATACAATAATAATAGATTCTAGTTGTATAACTCGTGATACTATTCAATGCTTTGTACATTTTTAAATATTTAATTCGATAAAATACTCAACAATATTTAAACTTTTCAAAACAAGTAATAGAAAAAATATTCGCGGGGCTGTATTAAAATCATCGTATCTGACATGTTCTAAAAATTTGAAAAACTAAACGCGGTAAATCAGCAGCTAGTAGAACATAACGTGAGAAGAAACAGTTATCTTCCAACAGTGTTTTATGTTTCTTGAATAATTGATTAACCGATCCCGACAATCTGTAATGGTTGCAGATCGTGATAGTATGTTGGTATATACACGTATGTTGGTCGTCTCTACTGTTTCAATTACAGTGTAAAGACAACTGTCACATGTCGAGACATGATTGGTAAATGCGGAACAAGTATTTTCTTCGTAGAAAATGGTTAATCGTAAGTAGAAAATGCGAACAATAATCTAGTTTTGGATAGTCGTTAAAAATTAGAAATTAATTTACTCTTTCGAATATCCTTCTACCGAAAATACTTTCATTGGTGATACTACCAATCCGCTATCGAAATACTACGAACGTGATGTCACAAATGGAAGACTTTTAATATTTGAATCGTAATTACCGGAAATGTGTTTCAATATTTCGTTGACGCCAGCGCTATTATTGTTATTGGGCAAAATATGTAGTACGACAGAGATACATCCGCGAATAATTAATGAAAGAAAGGTGCACCCATTGGCCCTGGCTGCTGGCTCGTGATAGAAATTTAATCAATGTTCGTATTTCGAACACTGTCATGGTCAAAACGTAGTAAAGCCATATCGCCAATTCTAACGAACTTGGAAATGTAGATTATATTAAATACCGAATAATACGCGAATAATAACAACAACAACAAAAATGATCGGTATGTTAAAATGTAAAAATTTTGATTTATAGATGGAAAAAAGGTATTCCAGCGATTAATATCGTTATAAAAGGAAATTTGAGAGTGTTTGATTAATTCCATTTAACACGATATGCCATCAATGTTTTATTACGTCACGAATGAACAAAAATATTGTTTTCTCTCTAATAACACATTAACATTTAAATATATTTTATCTTTTAAGAATACTTAATACAAAAGTCGAAACTTCGTACGTTTCATTTGTTCATAAATCGAATAAAATTACAATCTCTAAAGACTCTGCGTATATACTGGAAACTTAGATAAATTACAATATTCGTCGTGTATAAGAGAATTGGTCCTATGCAAAGCACAAAACACAAAGTATAATATATACAATTATTAAATAAAAAAAATCATTGTGCCCCTTGTTAGAGTGCAAATTAATTAAGAAAAGGGACGATTTGGGAAAGTGTTGTTTCTGGTGCAACAATAAGGAAGTGACTCGACCCAAGCAGGCCCAACGAAAATTCGAGTAAGGGTTTTTCCTTTTTTCAGAAGGGAAGACACTGTCCAACCGAGCAGTGTTGAACCGAGAAATATTGAACCGAGAAATGTTGAGCCAAGAAGTGTTAAGCGAATAGTCGTGAAGCGTTGTAGAGTGTTGTGTCACAGTCATGTTATTCACTGTCATCCCAACTACTGTCGAAGTATTAATCATTTATAACTGAATAAACTGTACCACAGTAACGTAGTCAGGGAATAAAATAAAAAAAGAGCTCGATGTCCTCGCGATTGTCAACGGTGCATGAAACACGGTTCACAAACACGAAATACCGAGCAATTTAACAGCGTCCAATTGTCAAACCGGAAACACATCGAGCGTAAGAAGTAAATCCGTTCAGCCAGCAATCATAACCGCTGATGCCCGTAAACAAATCCGGTCAGCTTATACCGTCTCCATCCGCCAATCGAGTGGCTCGAGTTAAAAATTAATCGCAACAGACAGGACAGCACCATGGTATAATTAATGGAGGCTCTAGAAGCGGTTTCCTGGCTTCGATTCGCCAGCGTATTCGTCCCAAAAGGGACAGTGCGTGGCTGCAGATTGTCCAGCAAATTGAATCGGGTCAGATCGGAAACGACGTAGTATCCGTGTACACCCCGTTCGCCTAATCGTGGCCGCTTATCCGGCCAAACGAAGCGCAAAATCCACCGATACCGTTCCAATATCCACGCAGAATTTATCGAACTAACGCGCCAACGATACGATCGGTCCTTGCATAAGATTCCCTTCGATATCTCGTGGAACCTCGAACGGAATTTCGCTTCAACCTTCTCCGGCGGCGAGATCAGCTTTTTAAGATTGTCGAGGATTCATGGTAGGCAAATCTCACCGTACGACCGTTCGGGTACCTTTTGCAACCGGGTAAGATAAAATGAAAATTATGGGGGTCTGTACAGGTGTTGGTACGATTGATTCCGCAGCCGGGTTGTCGCGAACGAGCAGGAGGATTTCTTTTCGTGTGCGATATCTTTTTTCGTTTAATTGGTCGTTTAATGCTGCATTAATTATTTTGTGGGTTATTGGCCATTTACAGTTGGGGTTGAAACCACTTTATGGGTTGTAATAGTAGACAGTTTGGTCTCTTTGAAATATCGTAAAGGGTTCTCAATTGTGTTGTTGTTTTTCCAGGATGGGTTTTATAAAATGTAGACGATTTGTGTTGTACTTTTTGCAGTCCGAGGTGATGTGATCCACTGTCAGGGACATTTTGTATAATTCGAAGGTTAGGGGTTTTTCATTGTAAGGGAGGTATTGATGGGTGAGTTTTGCGTGTCCTGTTATAATTTTTTAGGGTACAATTTGAAAGTGCCTTGATAAGGTACAGACGATGCAATTCTTGTAGAAGTCGTTAATTATTTTAATATTTATACGACCTATTCTGTGGCTCTAATGAGAACCTGAAAGTAAGGTCGATAGTGTTCGTTGGTAATGAAAGTAGATAGAGGGGTAATGTGAACAGAGATGAGTTTTTTATTTTAAAAAAAGTGACGAAAATGCAATATTTTAAAATTGGGTAATCTTGGAGATTTGAACATTTATTTCTGTCGAAATTAAAAATATGATTGTATAATCTAAATGTTTTGAAACATCAGTCTGGTCATGAAGATAAATAAATTTATTAAATTTCACTTTCTCGATTTCTATAGTAAATATCTATCCGCTGCTCTTTTTTTTTGAGTGAATTGAATTGGATTTGGGTACCTCGTATATATTTTTATCGAAACGTTGATAAGTGTACTTTGCGGAATAATATCCGGTGTTAATATCAATTTGTTCATTTTGGAGAGTCGTATAAATATTATTTCTTTTACGTTGCATCAATCATATCCAACCAAATAACCAAACACCTTTTTACACGAGCATTTATAAAAATAAATAAACGTTGTTAACGTGTACGAGACATATGACGACGTAACTTCACACGATGATGTATTCTGATTCGTAAACAAGCGAGTTTGGCAAATAGAATAAATTGCTCGTCTCTTCACCAAGGTGGACTTAATAATCCACTTTGATTGGTTTCTCGTTGCCTACTTTTGCGAGTACTATATACTCATGAATTCTCCCATATCTTTGTCCAAATTACCTGTATTGTAACATAGATTCAGCGACAAATCTATCGGATTGAAAATTTAAATATACTATTTCTTACATTACGCGAATAACTCTGCTTTTCTGACACGAACATCGAACTTTTTCTTAAAAAAAGGAGTTGGTAAATTCTTCGTCAGATTGTTGGACAGTCTATCAAACGAGCGCGGGAGCATTAAAATGCAATGATTTTCAACGATGTTATAGCCATTATACTAGCGCAGACTACTCGTCCGACCATATACGGGGGTCATACTACTTATCTGACCGTAGACGGGGCAATACTACTTGTCTGGCCACGAACGACGATCGTACTGCTTGTCTGGCCACGAACGGGCAATTCTACTTGTCTGATCATAGACGGATCCGTATTACTGTCTGATCGTGGCCGGACAATACTACTTGTCTGACCATGGACGAGGGTCGTACTGCTTGTCTGATCATAGGCTGGGGTAATACTACTTTTTGACCATAGACCGGGGCAATTCTACTTAACGTTATTTCACTGGTAATTCAGGTGCCAGCATTAGCGAACGATAAAAAGAACCATTCGAGAAAAGACGATAGTAAAATGTTCTCGAACGTTAAATTTCCAGTGCTCTCAATTTTGCAACGTTATTTGCGTCAAGCCTGCTGCAACCGAAGATCCAAGGTAGATCTGGCTTACATCTGAATTAGACGTAGGTTAGGTCGGAGTTTCCACGAGAATTGTGTTTCTCGCCGAGCGGAGAAATGCGCTTTCACGTGGACGGATTTCCAGTGCAGACAGCGAAGCGTATTTTTAAATAGACGAGAGAAACGTCGAGATTTTCCAAGAAATTTCATATGTCATTATTTTGATGCGCTGTTAAAAATGCTGGGCGAATTTGTTCAGCGAGGCGTTAATATTTATAATTTTTATTTAAAAATGTCAGCGCTGCGTATAAACGAAAGTGAATTAAAGCGAAGAATCAAAGAATAATCGCATTCATAAGAGTCCACGACGCGCGCAAAACGGTTGCTGAAATAAATTATTTCGAAAAGAGTGTGCTCCACGCAAAAAATATCAAATTCATTAAAATCCATACATTTTTCGTTTAAAAGAAAGCAGAGCGTTGGTTATCAAAATTAGTAATGCGATTTAAAATTTTTAATTCCAAAGTGAAATTCAGAGATTCGTTAAAAATTGTTCAATGAAAATGTCTGCACATTTAATGTGTATAGTCAGTTTCGTTTCTCATTTCCGGGGAAATAGTAGATTCGTGCACGGTAGATGCGATATTATGCTGCACGTGATAATTTATATCGTTCAATTCGTATTCGTTGTGTGCGATAAAAATAATAAATCTCGTAATGTATTAATTTTTCGAGGGGATATTACAAAATGTCCTTTAATAAAATATCGTGGTAATTTATAGGAACGTAATGAAATGCGCGTGGTCTCGAGAAAATGTGAAGTGTTTGAGACAGACAGACAGAAATTTTGGGTAAACGTATCCAGATGCATCCGGTGAGAAAGGTCAAGGATTAGAACGAAAGGGAATGAATGCGTGTGAGAATATAGGGTATAAAATAAATGCGATTGAGACACTATTTGTTGGAGATTAGTCGAAGTTAAACGAGTCGAGTAAAGAGAGAGTTACTGTAGCGAAATTCGTGTGTTACTCTTATTTTACTTCTAGTATTTTATTCAATATACTTGTATCCCAAAACTCTAATCACGTTTCATTTCGTACAACAATATTCCTACAATATAAATAATGCTCGCACAATTACAATAAAAGCAACAGAGCCACGAATGTCCGGTTATTTGTAATAAAAGTTAGTATTTTTAAAATCCATTGTTACTAAAATATTCAACTCGTGTATTTAGATACTTGTCGCTCTCATTAGAAACTGTTAGAGTACTTCTCTCTCAAATAGATTTATAGCTTCCTTACAATCAACAACCTCTGATATACTTTATACATTAATACATTTCTATACCTTATTTTCCACATATTGCACCTCGGTATCTTCTTCATATTTCTCGATGTATTTTATACGATCTTCGATACATTTATTCATTTAGAAAATAACACGTACATCGATCATCCGACTGTTTTCCACCAACGTAACCCGGACGCGAGATTTCGTTGGCGCTGAAATAACGAAAGTCTTTATGACTTTTTAAACTAATGTTTAAAGTCGTTTCGTGGAGTAGCAGTACCTGGCGTATCGGCAGACGGAACGACCGCCATTACTTTTACGAGCTCTCAAAGCCCGGGAAGACTGAGAGACTCCTTGGTAGCACAATCACGAATTATTTCCTTTTAACTTCGATAAACAAGTTGGGGGCGGCGAGTTTTATAGCCTTAATTCCTGGCCGGCGAGAAACTTGGATATTCATTCGCGGAGCATTGAAATGGGACAAACTGCCGCTGTATTACTTTATGAACCGAAAACTTGATTCCACCGACCTATATTTACAAGAACGCGAAGTTTTCATAAAACTTGGTCCTTTCGTCGTTGCTGCGATCGAAGCGGTGACTCCGAGCTTCCGAAGTAGTAAAGCCCCGATATAGGCTCAGACGTAACACTCCTAAGCGTTTAACGTTCCTCAGCTTTTTCCAACCTCGCCAACGAATTGATCGCATTTATCGCGAGCACGAAGTCTGCGAATCGAACTATCCTAGTGTTCATTTTTCATTCAACTTCTCATCTACCATCTTTAGACGAAAAAGAACGAACATTTAATTTTACACGCGAACAATTTTGTGCCCCAAAAGTTTACTTCATTTTTTCGATGTGGCGTACATTTTAAGACTCTTTTCAAATTTTACACATTTTACTCTTTTATTTCGTCCCTTAGACTTACATCGATTCACCAGCGATTGTTAGAATCATCATTTTTATATTCGCTTAATTGCTTACTTTGCAGACAGTTTATTTATTCGTGGATTTACTTATCCAGAATATATTTCTGAATATCTAGAATCAATGTTCGTGCATCGGAGAAGATCAAAATTAAGGATCTTTTTGTGCAATGATATTCGTTTGGAACATCACCGCGACAATCGATTTTTCCAAATTCAATATTTTGCTACGTCGAGAGAAATAACTTTTCACGCGTCACTCGCAAATAACTACATACACTCGACGAAAGAACACGAAACGAGGATACTGATAAATTTTCCATATACAACTCAAAAGTATCCAAATACATATATTACCTATCGTGCTTTCCCAATAAAAAGAACAATCGATCGCGTTCGATATCCCCCGAATGGAGTACCGTTCCTTTGAAAATCAGATCCGCGTGACCACTGTAGGAACAAGTTTTCCCGTTTCGAATCGTGCTCGATGAACGTTGCTCGTGCATTTCGATGCAATTACGAGCGGCCAAGGAAATTGAAAATGTCCAACGGTCGCGAGCCGGCCCGCGCGTCGCTGATTACGCAAATAATCGGCGCGAGGGTACAGCGAATTATCAACGACTCGCGGTATACGGCAAATTAGCAACGGTAATCGTCGGGTTGCAAACCCCTCCCCTTTTCACTTGTTCCCTTCTCACCCAGGCACTGTTGCGTCGGCGTACACGAAACACAGAAATTCCACGCGGGAAAGTATGCCCCCTGCGTCGTTTGCGGCGATGCGTGGGGCTAATTTATGGGGAGCGTGACACCGTGAAAGCATAGATCGCGGTGCCGGGGCGCGTCGTGCGATCCGCTATTGTACACGCGGTTATGGCGATAATATTCTAATCGGGGCGCGTGTGTCGCGCGGTAGAGGGGAGGGGCTGTTTCGAAGCTGCCGCGACAGGTCGCATTACGCGGCCCCAACGCGCGTGTGACGTAGGAAAGCGACAAGGGGTGACCGGTGCGGTACCAACCGTTCCATTGAAATATCGTTGCCTCGGCTATTGATGTCGTCCAGGCATTTACTTAACTCTTACACCGAGCCACCTCCGGGACCTCGATACACGGCTTTAGATACCGTTCCGTAACTCTTGGAAATACTCGACAAAGTATTTTACGTTGCGTCGCATGGAAATTCACCCGACCTACGTGTGCGATTTTAACGAAAGTTAAAACACGTGCGCGTAGAGAGCACAATAATGCGCGTATATGGAGACATTTTTTTATTCGCAAGAAACTTTTTCGAGAAACTTTTTCGGTGAAATCGAGTCTCGATGGTTTTAATGTTCACTTTTCTCTGCTGAGGATTACACGTTCCCCTTGCGTAGGTTCGAATGTTTCTTTTTTTTTTTCAGAAACAGAAAATTTCAAATGTTCCAAAAGGAGGAGACATTTTCCAAGAAATATTTAATTCAAAGTATACGACATAGTTCTCTTTGATATTGTTTTTAAATAACGCGAACCTATCGTCGAGATTGAAATTCCTTAACGAAATATTGCGGATCGCTCCGTCGTGACGCGAAGCTCGAATGCGGGATACGATTTGGTACGTGTATCGTAAAATTATCGAATCGACCGGAGCGAAGATCGCGGAGAATGCAAACAACGTCCCGGCCGATGGAGAACCAAAGGCACGAAAGTACGAAACGACGCTACTTGGAATCGTAATATCGAAATATTGTAACGAGGCTATCGATGTTCCTATAAATTTGCTTAATCGGGATGCATGCCCGTTACGTTCAAATGAAACGCACGAGCAAAGGTATTTCATGTCGCTCGCCAGCTATTTGTAATCAGATATTGCGACAGATAAAGTAGAAAATACGTTAAGATGAAGCACGTCGATAAAATACCGTAGGCCGCGCGTTGTCTCGCGTAAATTCACGAAACAGTGGCACGGACTCGAATGCATTCGAATGTATGCAAAGTATCGATATCACCGGATATTGGGTCTACGATAATTCAATTGCCGCACGTGATAAACCTCGAGTGCAGTTAACGAAACAAAATGACAGTTAACTTGCTGCGAGAACGATGAATACTTTTTCGTTAATACGGAACGTTATACTTGCGCGGAATAATTTTATCCCCGGAACGATCAATTGTTTATCGATACATTTTTCATCAAATGTGTACGAATTTGTGTACGAAGGTGAACAGTAGGGGATTTTTTCTCGTTGTGAAAATTTTGTTACGACAAATTTGAAGGTGATTCGTAGCCAGGTAAAATAAAACGAGCTTCAAATTGGTAGTGTAATATACATGTAAATTCGTAAATAAGAAATAATCGTTTTCTTTTGAAATGCGAACCATATTTCTCGTGGATATAATACAAACGTCTGTTTACTATTATATGTGAGTTATTAAAGTGATCCGTTTATTTTTCAATTAAAATAATATTTTCTCGATCGTTTCAACATTTTGTTTGCGAGCAATTTTGTTATTTCATATTTTGTAAACTTTCTATTTCCATGAGAATGTGTCATCAATTGCAACACGTTCGTTTTAATTTTTAAATTCATATTTCCGTTTGAAAATTTAACGAATTTATATCTTTTACTTGTATAAACCTATAAATGTTTTGCTTTGATAAATTTTTGTTCAAATCGTATAGTAAATAAATCGAATTCGTCGTGTTGTAACTTTACTTTATTTTAAAAAATATAAAGATCCGATTAAACTATCTCGATTCTTTTACAAAATTCTAATGTTCCACGCAGAATTCTTTAAATACGTGAATTACTGTTTTTCGTTTTATTTATGAAAAAGAAAATATAAAAGAAATTTTGAATTCCTTCGCGGAGGTTAATAATAGTAGTTATTTCTTGTTAATAAAAGTAACTATTAGTATCACAATCGCTAGATATCTTCGACAACAGGAAATTTGTAAATATTGCTACATCTATATGAGTACAACAATTAGAGAGAGAGTGAGAGAGAGCTACAGAATTTATTATTCATAACATTACATAATGCTTCGCATTTTATATACAGACAGCCACATTAGACTCGTTCTTTATTCCAGGCACAAATGTTCTCGAAATGTTTAACAGTTGGAACATTTGCGGTAAAAACCTGTAACAGATGTGAAAATTCCAAATGGATCGACAAGAGTGAAACGAAGGCGAACTGGATAATTGGAACCTTGCATTATTACAACAATACCAGGAATAAATTCGCTTTGCATTAATATTTCGTTTGAATATTTTCAATAATCATGCATATTTTATACAAAATCCCCTTTATTGGAAATATTTCCAAAAGGGCGTTTTTACTGTGCACGAATAAAATCGATAGCAAAAAAAATTGTTTTAAATTTGTCAAATTCTAAATTCAGTAAAAAAACTATTGCCAATGTGGACTGTTGCAATAGAAATGACGAAAGATTGAAAACTTTATTGGAAATATTGTAAAAAAGACGTCCTTGCTCTACACAAATGTAATCGATATCGAAAAATATATTCCGATTTGTTAAATTTTAGATTCTATAGCAAATTATTGTCAATATGAGCTGTTGCGATAGGAATAACAGAAATTTGGAAAATTAGGGCGTGTTTACCAATATTAACAGAATACATTTTCGTAGCCAAAGATGATATTGACCTTTTCGTTCAATATTCTGCAAGCCGTAATATCAATGCAAAATCGTGAACAATGCGATACTTTAGTATCTACATACATATACAATCGCCTAATAACGCGATGTGCGCGTGCATAATAGCAATAGGACACGCGTTATGCTCTCTGCAGGTATTTCAACCCATTAAACGTTATTGCGCTTAACAATTCTAATTCCCGCGATTTAGTCATTCCAGAAGCTACATTTCGATGCAGGAAATTGATCGAAATCTTTGGTGCTTTGTGAAAGAAAATTCACTATGAAGAAATTCGGTTTTCAAACAAGAATTGTATCGGTGGATTGCAAACATTGAAAGTTCTTTCATATTTCGAGTAAAAAAATTGGTTCTCATTTGTTTGCGTTTCCCCAATGATGGGACTATCGAAAAGTGATTAATCGATCGGCTTGAACTTTTAACCGCACGTAAAATAAACATCGAGTTTCCGCTCGAACTAAAATTAACTCAATATGTTAACAATTACATTAACGTGCATAAATTATAGGAAAATCGTTGCACGCCATCGAAGTGCCTCCATTTTGTCAATTTCAGCGTTGTCTAATTTGTTCCAATACGGACGAGAGATACATTCATGTTGAATTACAATCTGTTTGTGCTCTTCGTTCCCAATTATTCGACGAAGTGTAATCATGGTCGCCAATTAGGATACCGTTTTTGATACACAACCGGAACGTTATCACCAATTCGACTATTATCACAGAAAATTGCGTACAAAAATTCACGCAACGTTATCGTAAGTGTACCTATTAACAAGCGCAAAAAGTTTCACTCGAATTCATAGCGTACTTTCGTTTTTGAAAAAAATCCCTAAAAGTGTCCCATTTTTCAATCCAAGACACGAGAAAACTTTCTCAACCGAATCAGCTTGGAATAAGTAGACCTCGAGTTTTCATTCGGAACTTTTTCAATTTCGATCTTTCACTTCAAAAATACGTGGAAAATTGAGAATACAAAATACCGTAATGCGTCCAATGCGTTACCAATTTTTACCAAAAACGATTGGATATTAATACGGAATAATGGAACGCGCTGTTAAATTTGAGTAAAGTGTCACGAAACTGGACAAATATTATTAAAAGTATCGGGTAGGAGGTATCAATGATCGAACGAGCGAACCATGAACGCTGTCACCTTTTAGCAAATCATTTTACACGATATCTTCCTCGTGAAAATTAATATCGCTCGCCGAATTTACCGCATCGGGAGGTCTATAAAAATTACTGGTGGGTGCGTTATCTAGAGACGGAGCCGCTTGATTCATGAGAAATCGATACTAATAATGTTCATAAATATGGAAACGCGGCAGGCTAAGAATCATTAATATCACGGAGCAATTCTCGTTTCAGTCGCGCGGCAATATTCGCTTACCGTTAATTAATAGAACTTCGATAATTAAGAGGAAGGTTGGTTGGGCACTATTTGTGTCTCAATAAGACTCTTTTCCCATGCCAATATTTGCGTACCGTCTGATTCGCGGCCGAAAATAAAATCGCTTCCCCAGCATGGCGAACGATACATTAAAATTAAAATTACATTCCTCGCTCGTGGATTCCTTTTATTTTAGTTTCCTTTTTCTTTTTTACGTTGCTACGAAGCACGATCGATGGCGAATTACGTTCGAAATTTCATTAAACCCGCGATCACTCAAGCTGAAAAATTTATTGCGCGCGAAAATTATTATTCATCGGGCAACAAATGAATCACGTGTTACACATAAGCGATATGCATATATCGATTTCAATGATGCTTGTCGGGAATATTAAAAACTTAGATGTGAACAATCTTCGGGAATACTTGCAACTGGATTTTAATTACTCTCAATCAAAATTGATTATATATGACACTTATTCTTAGTTAATGGGATTGTAAAATATATTTTGAATTTCATCCCTCGATTTTTATTACCATTGAATGTACCTTATATTGTTATTTCGGAGTATTCAATTTCGATAAATATTTTTCTCGTAAATTAATATATACTGTAATAATATTGTAAGTAAAACGACTTTCGTAACGTATTTCGTATTTGAGAGTACAATAGAATTAGCTTTTTATGGACATCTGTTCGAAACTCGAATAAATGAAAGTATTTCGATGAAATTCTACGACTGTGACACATACGTATATTCAAAGAATAATAATTAACGACGTAGGTGAAGCTTCGTGGTTAAATATCGAGGTATCGATTCCCCATCTTTTTTCACGAGGGTCTAGCACCACTAGCAGGGATGTAAAACCTCGAATAAAATATCTTGGACTCATTTCTCGATATATTCATGATCGTAGAGCAGTCTCGAGGTTCATACATCAATGATAACGTCCTTATTGGATGGTTCGACGACACAGAGATTCCGAGTATCAGGGGACTAAAGTATCGTGGCGTTCGAGCACGTTTCGATAGAAAAGCGAATTCTTAGAGGGAAGGCGTTTCCAGCGCGAAATTCGTGCAATTTTCCGGGAAATTGCTTTCATAAAGATTTTATTAATCCTAGAATCAGTGTGACGCGAGAAGACCATTTTTTAAAGCCAAGTGAATGTTCAAACCATATCTCAACCCCCTGTAAATAAGTTTTTCGCGGTTATATTTTCCAAAAAATTTCATTTTACCGTTTCAAATATATTTTACTTTTAATAATATGTAAATATCTTCGAGAGCAAGTTTTATTCTTTGGTTAAATTTTATCCATTGTAGTGTTCATGAAAAGAAAGATGTTATTTGACAAGATGGGAACTGTGTAACAAAAATTATTAAAATGGGTGATAAAATATGTAGGTTGAACAAAATTGTATTTTGTATGGAATAATAATTTTATTCGATGTTATTTATATGGAATAATCCAACAGGATTGATTACTTCCAATGAAAGAAACTTTGTACAGCAATGAATGTGTATTAAAGTTATAGAATGAAAATATTAATGAGAATTTATATAAATGTTTATTCTCGTATTGTTAGAACCATGTGTGTTAATTTCTGCTTTATCAATTTTATGACGCTGGTTTTTAATGAAAATAAAATTTTGTGATTCATTTTACAATAATGATATTTTAATTAAATATTTAAAAACTAATCGTGTCTCGAATAAGGTAGTGCAATGAAACGTTGTAAATAATAAATTCTATAGCAAATGTAAACATAAATAAATTTGTGAAACTTTAACTATAATCAGTTATAAAAAAAATCTAACATTACAGAATTAACTTGACACCCTTTCGTTACAAACTGTACACAAGTTTAAATATCTAAAATGTTTGAAATCTTATGCACCGCAAACGTATTTCATTTTTCGTTTCTCTCTCGACCGTTGTTTAATTAACAACACAATGGGTAATATTTGCACAAAAATTAATTCTCTGAAATTTTAGCGCAAAAATAAAATCCACGCCTATACCAACTGAACAACAGTTTCATTTTCCAATTGGATTATATTACCGAAGATATGAGCTCCATAAAATTTTAACATGTAGTATTCGTTAAATTATTAATTATCTACGTCTAATCCACACATTATTAGCTTCAACATTTCGAATTATATCACTGTACAAAAGCTCATTAATAATGAGCATAACACTTACTTAGATATATCTCACTGACACGCCCATATAAACTTCACTAGAGATTCGTAAAACAATCGTGTTTACATTACCAGCGATATTATTCCTATGAAACTTTAACATTAAATATTCGTTAAACCATTAATCGTCTACGCCCAAAACTATATATCGAGTCCTATAATTGTGCAAAAGTTTACTAAAAAAATCAGCCTTACATTTGAGTATATCCCCTTGACACGCCCACCGACCAATCGCGTTTAAATTCCATCGAACTTCAACATTCTATACTCGCTAAACCATCAGTCGTCTGCGCCCAAAACCGTACATCGTTACCTTCAACATTTCGAGTCCTATCATTGTGCAAAAGTTCGTTAAAAAGCAAGCGTCACACCTGAATATATTCCCTTGACACGCCCATCGACCAATCGCGTTTACATTCCACCGAACTTCAACATTCTGTACCCGCTAAACCATCAGTCGTCTACGCCCAAAACCGTACATCGTTACCTTTGATATTTCGAGTTCTATCACTGTGCGAAAGCATGCTAAAAATATTGAACGTCACACTTCGGTACGTTTCGTTGTCAGCCGCGATCACGTAACGATAATGCGACGTCGGAGTTCATACATCAATGATAACGTTCTTATTCGCCACGGCGGACAACACCGCAGGACACTGAATAAAGTATCGCGACGTTAAAGTGGCTCCCGGTAGGTATATCGAGCGCGCGCCGCGCGTTAATTTACGGCGAGTACGCCTCCAGCTCGTCGATAAAACGGGCCACGCGGGATCGAGCGCGCGCCCGTGGCAACGGCGGTGCGTGAACGCGTAATGAATATCAGGATGGGAGTGGAACGAGGGGTGGGGTGGGTAGGCGTTGCGGGCGGTGGGCGGTGGGCGGTAGGCGGTGGGCGGTGGGTGGTAGGGAGGGAGGGCACACCGGAGTCCCTTTTTCCCCGAGTCTTTATCCGCGGCGGTCCTCTTTTTCCGCGCCCTGAGGGGAAACGTTGGTTAAGCGGTATCTACGATAACAGCGAGCTCGCCCAGCCCCCGGGAGCCCTGTCGCGCGATTCACCTACGCGAGAGGAACGCTTCGAGCGAGGGGCGTAGAACGGGAGGAGGGAGGAGGGAGGAGGATCGAAAAACGAGATCGCGCTCGCTACAAAGATGTCATTGGTAATGAATTTCGAACCCCGCTAATTGCAACCGCTTGGAATCCTATTTGTTCGGTAACGCTCGATTAGGCAGAGTTTCTGTAAAAGCGAGCACCTCTTGGATTTTTATGTTCGTTTACAGGGGGAGGCTGGAAATAAAGGGGAGTCTTACGGAAATCAATGATTGTGCAAATGCTAGGTATTTCTTCGATTTTTATGATATTTTCATTGAAATTTAGTTGGAGAAAGGATCCAAACCCTCCTACTTCTAGGGGGTTGGAGTACGCTAGAGTAAGGGAGGACAATGTAAATAAATAGAACGGGTATTTGTTCAACTTTGATAATATTTTTGTCGAAATTAATTAGGAGGAAAGGATATTTCTAGGGTGTTGGGGTACGCTAGAGTAAGGGAGAGCATTGTAAATAAATACAATGGGTATTTGTTTAACTTGGATAATAGTTTTGTTGAAATTCATTTGGAGAAAGGGATACTTCTAGAGGGTTGGGGTACGTTAGAGTAAGGGAGGGCATTGTAAATAGATAGAATGGGTATTTGTTCAACTTTGATAATATTTTTGTCGAAATTCATTAGGAGAAAGGGATACTTCCAGGGGTTGATATACTCTTCTTTGTCAAATAGATGCAAAGTGTGAAACGTTTCGATTGCATTTTGAGGGAGATCTTTTCGAATATATTAAATTGGAAATAAGTGATGTATTGTTTTCTATGAAATTTATTATATATTGTTTTGTAGGGGGCTGGCTCTTAGGGTTGTACCTTTACTATGCAAAGGAGGTTGCGAAAGAAATATTGTAACATGGAAAAATGTGGATGGCCTGAACAGCTGAAAATGGAATAGATCGATTGATTCTACGTGCGTTTGAAAAGAGGTTATGGAGAGGAATTTTTGCATAATTTTACAAAGTACAAAAATTTAAATTCTCACGTTAGATGCGCTCGATAAATGAAATTTTAAAGGAACTTCTGCGAATTTTTATATTGTTCGTTATATCTTTGAAAGACCAGAACTAACGAAATTTTTTTTTCGAGGTATTTTTTTACCAATCGATATATCACACACGGTTGAATTTGTTCTTTCGTTAACAATATTGTGACAAGGAACATACTTCGTAAGTATAAAATGCAATTTCCATGAACGCGAAAACTTTATCTAAATATTTATCGTTTCGAAACAAAGCATTTATTTTTGACAAATTTGGTCATTCTACCGGAAATAACGAAAATATTATTGTTGCTAATGATACACGAAACACCCTGTATATTTTATCTTCGTACTCGAGATTTCTGCGCACTTGGACAATATTATGTGTACTATTATAGACGAAGTGATGAATGACAATATGTTACATTAACTAAATGGCTATATTTCGTTAAATTGCGAAATAGCATAATATTCAATATGGCCGCGACGTAAATTCTACCTACGGTCCAATAGTGTAAATCAGAATTGTGCTATTATGGTTAACCGATCGCACGATAAGTAAGTACAATTTTTAGGGAACATCTGGTCACTTTTCACTAATGTTTCGTATGGTAATGCGTTTCGGTGGCCAACAAGCGGTTTTCTCTTGTATGCGCAACATGAATACATGATTAATACTACAAGTTGATGGTCTAGTAATTATTTCGTTGTTATTGCAGTTCTCGTATACATGGAATCTTTAAGTTGACGAAATGGACGTTGTTCCAACCAGTTTGACAAATATTGAGATAGCTACACGTATGAAAAGAAATGTTGAGTACAAATTGTAAATGATAATTGATAATTAGGACTGCAAATAATAATTTCATTTTGGAAAACATCTTATTAATTTATTAGTAAATTCAATCATAAACTTTTAAAACCATACACTATTCCAATTATTACATTTAAAAGACACATGTGGAATTTAGTATTATTTAAGAGATTTCCATTAGTTTGCAAAAATATTTGTTCGCTCGTCAATGTTGACGCTTTATTGTAAATTTCGTATTGAAAGTAACGTTTTATTTGATTATTAATTGTTGAATAAATCCTCAAATTATTCTGTTGTGCTGAAATGTAACAATTTTGCTGCTCAGTTAAATTTATTATATCCTTTAATTGGTAGATATGACTTCATTAATTTATATTAATTCGGGAATGCGTTTAGGAACAACAGAATAGTATACTACGGTTTGCAGAAGCATAGAATAAATTTATATCGCATAGTAATTCAATCGTCTCGGTTTCTTAATTACTTTATTATTATTATATTAATCGAAAACGTTGAAATTCCCATATTCCTTAATACAGTTTATCAATTGATTTACTAATGTTCTCAATGGTAAAGAAAATTTTTACACGGTAACGTTTCGATAGAAATAATTAATGTATACAATTACCACGAGTAGTACTCGTGAAAATATTTCGTTATTGATCCACAAGATGCGAGCAGTAGTAACATCTCCGTTCGAAGTCACTGACCAGACAAAACTTTTGCAACAGCGTGTAGGTCAGACGTTTCACCGCCCATTCATGAAAGTTTGATCATATCGGAACAATGTAAATCCGAAAGAAAGAAAAAAGATACGCGGACGTATCGAGACAGTGTAAGAACGTGCCAAGAAATAAAGAAGTTGTCATCAGAAGCGCGAGGGAATGTTTATCGGTGCTTAAAAATATTTAAAATTCAATTAAAACTTCAAATATTATTCGTACAATCTTAAACGCAAGTAATCACAATTGTTTCTAAATCGTTGATTCGTTTTACGAATCGTTCTCAATCTCCACTTCTTTTACTTCTTTCACTTTCATAAAAAATTAAATTCGGACAATTCATAACACAGTTTCATAAACCTGTTATTCCCTTTCGATCGAGTGTTTTCAAATATTCGTGAACGTTATTATTCTTCGACGATGTATTAAAATACATTCCAAAACACAAAATGCTTCTAGGATAATTTTCTGTTAGACTCAAGATTCCAAGTACAACAGACAACCTCCGTCTAATTTACGTAGCTGCAGAAACTTCGTAATCAATTTCGTATTTACGCACTTTGCAACTTTTCCAACGGAACACCAGGCTAGTGGAATATGATCTTCGTAACAGCGTTATTAATTTCTTAACTTGGCGAAACTTGGGGTATAAAACACGTTAGAAAAAAGTTCGCACGACTGTGTAAGTTGAAAGTAACTAGGAGGGAGAGTGTCTTGATGCGAAATTTGTGTATTGTAGATTTATGCGAGTTAAAGTGTAAACTGATTCGTGTTCAGGAACCGTGGATTATCGCCTATCCGTGCGTGCAAAAAGTTACAAAACTGACGTCACACGAAGCTGTAAAAAAAACTCGGTAATTTATTCCTCGGAACGAGTTGTAAAAATACTTTACGGCAAGATTGCAGAAATTTTCAGGCTAATGGGCATCGCATAATTCGCGCGAAAATAGAGCACTTAATTACGTGAACTGCAATCTGCGGCAAGAAATAAACAGTTCCGCATTCAATGGCGTCTCTACCGGCTGGGCAATATTTTTCAAACGGGTTGTGTTTTTACTCCGTAAAAAGTTTTCGACGAAAAAGTTGCACGAATTTGTAAAACAAGATGGACTCCTGAAGCTATTTCAGCCGTATCTATTGTAAACAGTTGAATATACAGTACGCAGCGTTTTTGCCAGCATCGACGAGCAAATAACTTTTACACAAATGCGAAAGTCTTCAAACGATGCGATAACGATGTAGTTTCCAAGCACCGAAATAGCTTTCTGTTGCTTTCCCTCTATGTATTCGGAAATAAAAGTAGCTTAGAAATTGCTGAACATTTTATTCTTCAATACACTTTTCTTTCGAATCTATCCCCCAAGAATACTATTTCCACATTATTTTCCGAAATCTCTTTCTTAAATTTCTATTCACCGCCATCCGGCGGTTTTCTCTCAATTGTACTCTTCGAGTTCGAATTACAGTACTGTATCATTTCTGGTAGCATAGTCGATGGGAAAGGTTAACTTTACGTTCCCGTTTTAATCGAGAAAAAAATTCACGATTCGTCTACAGTTATCCGAGAAGAAATCTTGGACAATGAAATATCGGGTTCGATCTTTCGAGAAGTATACAAAATGATGAAATTGCCATTCTGTCGTACGGGTCTTACCGCCATTCGTTTTCGGTTTCGATAACGTTTCTTCGATGCAAATCTCGAATAAGACTGGAAGAAAAACCAATACATCAACGCAAGATCGGAACGAGTTCAGCAGAAACACGCCGGAGGAATATGTAAAGCACTGGTGTATATCTTAAAAGGATTTCGCGTGTCAGAAATGATCGATGGCTGTGTTTCTCCGATACGAGCGAATCTATACACCACGATTGATGCAAGTGAAGCGAGAAAGTCGTAATACGTTCCTAGAGAGAAGCACATATTTCTGGAGTTGTTCCGAATGATATTGCATGCTCGTGAACTCTCAGCATCGATTCGTATGTGGAACAATATGAATTGAAAGAAATCTGGGTATCGTACTTCGTCGCGTGTGATCCGTGTTGAATTTACCGAGAAACTAGAAATTTATTTCCGAATAATCGTCACAGTGTTTCGAGCTTGTAGAATAAAATTTAAAAAGAAATGACGAATGAACGATTTAAGATTGAATCAGGCGACAACTTTGATTATCGTTAAAAATAAATACTAATGGTGCATAAACAAAAGGGTGAGAATCCCCGAGTCATTGATACTGTTGTTACCAATGTCTCTCATTTTCATATATTCCCTAAGGCTAAGGATACCGAAACGTGAAGTTTGTTTCATTTCTCCAGATTCGAAAATTTAGATCAAAAGCATTCTGAATTGAAAAAAATTTGAAACGAAGAGATCGCTTGAATCGACTGAAATACATGTGGAAATATTAACAAACTATGCGTGTGAGTGTTTAAACTATTCTGGACTATAGGGAATCGAGTGGATTGAAGTATTTGAAACTATGCAAAAGAGACCGAGCGTGTGTTTCTTTCTAAGGAACGCGTGTGGCCCTTTTCAAAGTATGAGGGGAGTGTGTGCGCGTGTGTGGATGTGGATGTGTATATGTGTGTAGAGGATTTAGAACGAATGCAGCAAGTGAAGAGGCAGTCGAAAAGCGAGCCTCGAACAGCGTAGCATAGAGTGCGGTGAATAGCGTTAGAATACTCATTATTGATCCTTTTTGTATTATTTGTTTAAACTACATTATCAAGCTTACATTACAACTTTGCAATACATATATTCCTACATAGAAACTTATTCTTTTATTTCAATACGCTTAATTATCGTATAATAATTCTAATTTATATTCTACACTTCAAACATACTAAAAGTTAATAGACTTACTCGTACCAACGACATTCTTGCGATTTAACACCAATAATGCCCATTCGAAGAATATATCTTCATTGAAAGTGTATCTATTTTGTTAATTCATTGGGAAGAAAAGTACGAATACAGAACATTCCATTCAGTCGAAACAGAATATTTTACTAATTAAAAACCTCTTTAGGTATTTTTGATTAATTAATTAACTCGCATAACGACATTACGATATTAAACAGAATTTCATACAAAGTGAGGAAGTTTTCACGCGAAACGACTCGGTATATTAAATGGCCATTGTTTCGAGGTACATTGAAATTCGTTTGTTGCGTATGTTATAAAATTGGTGTACACATTTTCGCTTGTAAAGTCGGATTATAACTCGACTTCTGCAAATCCACTGTCACCGAAGCTATCTCGACAACATTACACTGAAACGTAAACATGCTGGAAATTGGACATTTTAAATTTCCGAACATGTGCGTTTAATTTCACCGTGACGAAGTTAAACGAAACGTGAAATCAGTGATTTATTGGAGAAGCTTAAAAACGTGTTAACGAGTAACAAACATAACCTAATTTCTTTATTCATGTTTGATGCCCAATTGTGGAATATAAACGAAGAATTATTAAAACGCAATACAATTCATTTCCGTTGTTCGTGGATTTATGCTTAATAATTTTACTTATTTAGGAGACGATGACAATGAAATCGTACTGGTTTTAAATACGATGATAGATATTTGTTGCTCAAATTATCGAAATAACGTGCTCAACGATAATATCATTCATAATTATTTGTCGTTGTTGACCAAATGAATTGAAAAGAAATGTTTCATTCAATTTTTCGACTAAATTAAAATTAGAATCTTCTGACCGATGGCAATGCGAATGAAACATTGAATATAATCGTATCGCGTCATGCAAATTGGTAAACCGCATTATTTCGAAATTGCGATTGTCTCTTCTCTGCCTACCTATTAAAAAAGTATCTATAAATAGATGTGTTCGTATATTATGATTCAATAATTGCAGATAAAAATGAATAATTGTTTCATCAATTTTTCAAACGTTTAAATACGTTCTTTGAACTATCTGCTTTCAAAAAATCCAATGTAAGATGCAACTGCGAATATTACTTCCTCGTAAGTTGTTATACAGTTCGAATTATTAGGAAACTTAGATTTCTGATAAAAATCTCATCCTCTGGCTTCGAATACAAATAGAGTATTACAATCGATCGGAAAAGATACGAAACTCGGAGTGTAGTAACAATTATTCTCGAAACTTCGACACAACTGGTAAAGTATCTCAAGTGCTGAAAAAAGAACGTAGAATTTTCATTATTCTCAAATTTAAACACCAAACGTACAAAAAATCCTCTTCCGACTGTAAAGACGCATTTCCCAGCGTATAAACTCAAACGAATCGAATTGCTTCCAAATTAGAATTTAAATTCATTCTCGTCGATAAATAAATACAGTCTTGTCCGCGCAGTAAATTCAAGCATTCTGTACGTGCATTGCTGCGTTTCAATCGTGGTTACGATCCTTCCCAAAGATACGATTCTTTTTCATGTACGATCGATAGCATTTAAACCGATCGTAGCGCGAATTAGTTGAAATGATTTATTTGTTTCCGGATCTAAAACAACTCGAGTCGAGTTGTTGCACGCGCGAGGGTAGCTTCGAGCACCAATTTCCGTTCATTTATGGACTCACGTTCCATTTCTAAGTGGCTACTGAGAGAGAAAAAAAAAAAAAAAGCGGATGGCGCACAAAAGCATTTAAGAACTCACACTCTCGATGCACTTGGTCGTCGGAGTGGCAAGGAAAAATCGATTCACAAGGGCGGCTAAGAGCTTACAAGAACCTAATCAATGAGACAGCTACACGAGCGTAGATAAACGATCAAAGTGATAGCGCAGCCATCGTATATCATTTAAACGGAATAGATACGCGTTGCTCGTGAAACAGTATCGTTACAACCGCGCAGCGACGCACCAGATGCGCTCAACGATTCGAGTGCATCGAGTGCTTAGCGTTATTGACCCCTAAACTGAAATACGTGTCTGAAAGACGCTGGCTCCCTTTACTTTGTTTCTGTAACAGCTGGAGCTAAAGTCCACATCTGTGGGAAAGTTTTGTTAATGCAAACGCAAGCTTCCCTAGTTTACTTTAACGTTTCTCGAGGTATACTTATTAGAAGAAACTTTCGGTAGAAGAATCAGAAGCAAGACCAACTGTGTTTCGCAATTTAACTTGTCCACTGCTCGAAGCAGAAAATTCTTTGCCTTGTACGGACAAACCTAATTATCGAACGACATTCGAAAGAAAATTGCGACGCCGGAACGATTAATAGGGAAAAGTTCAAATAGAAAAGTTGAGATGGTTAATCTTCCAGCTGCGTTTGAAAGAAAATTATAACACGAGAATAATAGGCGGGATAAACTCGAAGAGAAGAGAGGATTAAGAACGCGTCGAAGTTCAGCTATTTGACCCAATGAAAGTTTGTGGTATTTTTTTTTTTTTTTTTCGTTATTTTATTTAGTGTGCAATAGGCGATAAATTTTCCGTCGGTTTGCGAACAAGATTGTATGTAAATCATTCAGATGGGACAGATTTAAACGTGTCGTGTAGTTTCTTATGAATCTGAACATTTTTAGTTAAGAAAGACGAATCTCCGTTCGCAGTGGAGAACTCGCGGCACAATAATCTCGGTTGGACATTTTTAAGTGTGAATTACTGGAACTCGTAAGACTCCGTTTGCGTTCTCTTTATTCAAAGTTCGCACACAGTGAAATAAATTTTAAGAACCGTGACAATAAATTTTAAAGGATTTCATTACACCGGGAAGAATATCCGATAAAAATCCTTTCTACATATATTACACTGTGGGTTTATTAAAATTTTTCTTGTCGTAAAGTCTTTTTCTCGCACTCGTCCCTTTATACAAAGTCCTTTATAAAAATTCTTTATAAAAAAGATAGGGCACCGAATTTCGAAACAAAATGTCAAAGAATTGAATATTATTAAAAATTAATTTTTACCTTTATCAAAGTCAATGTCTCGTCCTTCTGTCCACTCTATTAAACGAAGAACAATCTAGAGAATAAATTTCTGATTAATTAACATCTCCTAAAAGGAAATTAAAATCTTGTATCTTCCCTACTTCCGTGCTTCCGCTAATTGGATTCTGACTTATGTATATAAGCATCGTAAAGACAAATGACAAATTTCAAAAAACTTAATATCCTAGAAAGAGTATCTCGCAAAGGTCCTGTTTAAATTGTACAAACTTCGTTAAAAATAAAAATAATTACAGTAAAAAGGTCTCCTTTCCTCGCTTTATTATACAAATAAGAATCTATATGCATCGGATCCCTTAATTAAACCGACAGTTGCAGTTCAGAGAATGATATCTTAGAAACTTGATAAAATAGTTTTGAATTATTTTTTCGCTCTAGAAAAATATCTTGATGCTGTGCTAGAATTATACTAGTTTTATTTAGTCTTTTCAAAGCGATACAAAAACGGTATTATAATTTTTCAACGTTACGACCTCCTTTCCAGATTCTCATCAAGAATTTCTATCTAAAGTGTCTTTGATATTCAATAAATTACAAATATTCAATAATAAAAATGTACATTAAAATTAAATGACAAAACAATTAAACTTTCAAGATACTACAGGTTATACCAATTAAGTGGTTTTAATATGATTTAACTTACGTACATAATTGTTTTTCCCATTTCCTTTTTCCAATTCTAACGTTAGATAAGCACTATGTAAACTAACCCTTGATCATTAACGTGTACGTATTTTCCGTACTTTGAACAGCTAATAAAACGACACATATGACATCTATAACAACGACGACTAAAGTAACTATTAATCGCGCGTAAATATTAATCGTAATATTTTTGGAGCGCACAGATACATTCCGTTAACAATTTCGAAGCAAGACTTTTCCAACAATCAATTACCTCGGAAAGGTCCTTTGGGAATGGCGCAAACCTGATTAAAAATTATTCCCGTCGGTAGGTCTCCTCTTCTCCGGCCGCTTCATTAAACAAATAACAATCTATAGGTGTCGGATTAATTAGTCTCCCTTAAAAAGAAGTTAGAGCGCTGTGTCTCGAAACGCGAGACGTCTGACTCTCTATCTCCTCTAATTGGATCCTAGTTTAAGTATACGCCAGGAACCTTTTGAGGGCATGTCACCCTCTTTGAGGGAGCAAGAGGAGCGAGACAGGGCTGGTGGGGGGGATGCAGGGGCTAAATGGAGTCGCGTTTCCTCCTTCAGGATCCTCGGATGCGATAAGCTCGCGCGCCTCGCACTTGAGAGTCTCCAGAGAAATGTACGATTATAGCTCACCTAAGTGGGATGAATTTATCACGAAAATAATGTGCACCTCCTTTCGAAAATATTTCAAGGCGAGCGAGTCTACGAGGGGTTTGTAACTCTACCGGTATTGCTGGGTACTTGAACGAAATGAGCGGTCAAAGAGACAATACACTGACATTCTTTGTGCGGGGAAAGTGCGCCATCTTTCTCGTCGTTACCCACTCTTCGATCAAGTCAAAGGAATTTTAATCGTGTCGTTAATTCGGAAACTTTTTCGTTGGTTTTATACAATCATCCTTTCTTATCATTATATCATTATTATTGATTTATTAACAGGCTTCCCTTCTCTTTGTACACGATTAATATAACGAAGTAAAATAGAATAAAGTGAAACGAAGTGATACGTTGAAGCAAATAAATTGAATTTCGGGAAATGTTTCCCAGAAATTTCATTTACGCGACAAAATAAAGAAGTTACTTTTGTCTTTCTTTAAATTATCGCGAAATATTCAATGGAAACATTATTAAAATGATTAAATAATAGAAATGTTTCGTTGATTGTTTTTAAGTATTTAAACTTAACTTGTGCAGAAAAGAAATTTTACAAATATAAAAAAACAGATTTGAATAGAAAGTACATTAAGAACTGAGTTATTAAGAGATCGGACAACCATTAATTTCTACCAACAAATAGCCCGATACGTATAAAAAGAGGCAAGAGTGATACAGCGGGCATGAATATTGTTCGAAGTATCGTAAATAGTTTTACGACCATTTTGTTGGTTTCTGCACATACAGAAGGAGGTTCACTTTATATTGATCATAAACAAGAATGGTAATTCTTATATTTAGATACGACCGGTCGAACAAATACAATAAATCCCGAGCTTTTCGCCATCGATATAAAATTGAATAACCGTCTGTGTACGATTCCGTAAAAAACAGGTAAACACTATATTTTTCACAAGCATGAAATAATAGGATAGAGAAATCGTGGATAAAAATTGACCTTTTCGCGTTGAACGTGTTTGACTAAATTGTTTTGCTTCGTGTTCGAATAATCATAAGTCCCTTGTCACGCTCTGTTTAATCTTTTACGATCCCTATCCTTCGTGCGCGCCATGTTTCGCAGGTGCAATTACATTTCGCTGGCAAAGGTTGAGACACGGTATCAGCAAAGAAAATTACACAAAATTCCCTCGAACACGTGAACGTATTATTTTATCCCCCATCTACGGGTTCATGAATATTTTACAAATCTAATTTGTTACAAGTATCGAATGTCGAATCGTATTTCTATCGTAGAGGGTACACAGGTGTTTTTGTATTTTGCTACTGTTTTTCACGGAATGAAAAGTACTGCACACAACGAAGGAAGAAATAACGCGATCGTATTATACTAAGGAGACTTTTACGAAGTTTTTAAAAAATCGATAAGATATCTCTGAACAATTTCCACGACCCGTGAAATAAATTGTAAAAATGGTGTCCACCGCATAGACACGTGCGATTCAAATGTTTACAAACTGTACGTTACTTGGTTCGTTTGCATTTTTATTTTATTTCACTTATCTGGTATTCAGTAGGTACTATAGAACTTTCGTTATCCGAACGAATTAGTAGACCCCCGATTTGGATACGACAATGTTGGTCGTTTTGTAGTAATTTCACGAGTTAATCGTTTGTTTTACACCGATAAAATTATTAATTCGACTAGATGGCATTAACGATGTATAAATTATAAGTACTTGCCCTTTCTGTTAATATTATGTACATTCAGTACTTTTAATCTAAATGGATATAATTTTATACCAAGGAGAATCCAAATAGTCTGGAATAAAATATCAACTTACTGGTTCCATAATATTTTTCTTTCGTAAACTTACAAGTCTATCTAACTAAAGATACGTACCCCAAAACATGAATAATAAACTCGGTTATAGCAAATCGCTCTTAATCCTTACAATATCAATACCTAAACCAATACTCGAAAACTGATCAAGTAATATTCCATTTGACAGATACAATGTTTCTCGACAATATTTTATTCGCGTTCCTTACTATTAAACCATCGTCGTTAACGGTCACATAGACGAAACTGATACGACGCTATATAAACGAAAACAAAAGAAAAGAAAAGTAAAAAAATGTTCAAATATTTTTACCAGAGAGAGGAAGTTCCGAAAGTATACGTTCGGATAATAGAAAGTTCGAAGGTTGTAAAGAATTCATGTGAAAGAGATTCGCCTGTACTCGCGGGACGAATAAAAGCTACAGCGGTATCGGAACTTCCAGGAAGTCCAAAATTATTTACGAGAAGATTCTCGAAAGTGTTGCTCGAATTTCGAGGGAAACAGAGGGCCCCCTGCCCCCTGCCCCATCGAACCGTGTAACGAAAGTTTATCGCGAGGACAAGGCGCGACTTGCTGTTCGAGGGTGTTCGAAAGTTGCGCGTCCCACGGATACGATTTCTTTATGTACGCTTTATCGCGCAGGGATGTACGACGAGAGACGGAAAGCGCAAGGGTGGGCGCCAGTAGAGGAGAACTTGTATTCTTCGGAGACGTTTTGAGTGGATGCTCAGGAAACAGGTCTGAAAGCCTCCCAGTATGAAAACCGAATACCCCACCCGCCGTTTTCCTCGGTAATTTCGCGCGACGAACCGATCGCGTAGACGTTACCTGGCAAGATTTAGACGACGCCTCGAAGATTACAGAACCGCGGTCCCGTTTGAAAACAGATTGAATTTCCCGTGGAAAACCGTCCTCGTAACTTTATCAAATAAATTGATCCCAGAGATCACTACGAAAATACTTTACCCGCCACGGTTGGAAAGTAGCTTCGCGCTCTTACGTCTACGAAGCGTGTCGTCCATTACGATACATAAAAATTTATTGGACACTTTCCTCGGGAATAATGGACAGCTTGAGCCGCCCGAAAGTCCCAATTTCTCTCCGAGTGTCGTTGATTTTATATTCGATACCCTCCGCAAGGAAATTCGCCTTCGAAGAAAGAATTACATCGATGACGAGACGCGAAGCTTACGTTTGTTCGAGTTTGAACGATTCTGGAGCGATTGCAATGCGATTGAACGTTTTTCAACGTGCACGGTTACATTCGTTGCAGGTCCATTGATCCGACAAACTGTAAGAAATGCCCTTTCAAATTTCGCGAAAGAAAATGGAAAGTAGAAAAAACAAATTAATATTAAACGCTCTCTTTCTCTCTCTCTCTCGTAACCCACGCGTCCGTGCAAGCACTCGACCGTGACGACAACGTACGGAAGAGTGGGAAAACAAAAAGTAACGCTACGCCACGAAACGCGACGAAGTACACACATAGCCAACCTGCACGAGATTGTTGCCAACCGTTCTATTACGTAAAAACTGAACACCGAAGCTGGACACTTTCAACAGACTCTGTATACCACGACGCGGACTAATAGCGCAGAGAGACACGTAATAGGAGAGTAAAATACAGGTAGTTCATACAGACAAAGATGAGTGAAGAATATTCAACTCGGAAAGGTTCTTTCTGTCGTTGTTGACGTGTTTATTCGAGAAGGCTCGTGTTTGTCGAAGTTTGAACGATTTTATGTAAGTTTACGTGGGCTAACAACGCAGAGAAGCGTAATTTAACCAATTACGGTAAAATAGGTCTACACGCAGACAGAAGAGTGAAGAATATTTAACTGAAAAAAAACGCCTCTCTTTTTACCTTCGGATTACGTATTTTCTCGAAACGCCTTGCGTTTATCAAAGTTTGAACGACTCTGTGTGCGCTAACCCGGGCTGATAACACCGAGAGATGAGTATTAGTCAAATAAAGTAAAATAAGACTATACACGCAAAGATGAGTGAAGAATATATAACTCGAGAAGCGTTCCTTTTTGCCTCCCTATTGTGCGTTTCCTCGAAAAGGCTCGCGTTTGTTGAATTTTAAACGACTCCACGCGAACGTGGGCTAATAACACAGGGGGATAAGTATTAGCAAAATAAAGCAAAATACGTCTACGTGTATAAAGAAAAGTGAAGAACATTTAACTCGAGAAACGTCCCTTTTCGCCAACGTATAACGCATTCCCTCGAAAAGGCTTGCGTTTGTCGAAGTTTGAACGACTCTACGTACGCTAACGTGGTCCAACGACACAAAGGGATAAGTGTTGGCAAAATGAAATAAACTACGTCCACGTTCGCGAAGAAAGCGAAGAATATTCAACTGAAAAAACAGAAAAAAACGTTTCTCTTTACGCGTTTACTCGAGAAGGCTCTTCATTTGCTAAATTATTTTCACCCACTCGAGCCCTTCGCTGCATACCCCTGAAACTTTAATCGCTACGTTACTGGCCACACGGATCCATGTTTACCAACGCTCTTTGTATCCCTTTTACGACTTTTATTAACCACTTAGCTTCTCACCTGCAGTTTCGACCACGTCCCACGTGCATAATTCAAAAATGTTAATCGCCCCTCCACTCGCCGCTTCCGCGGCGAGCCATCTCCCCGTCGTGGTTCCTTCGTTTTTTTCTTTTTTTTTTTCTCGTTACGTCGTCTAAGAGGGAAGTGCATATTCATACTTAACGTACCTCGAGTGCTCCGACCTTTCAGCGGCGCGAAATGAAATTATTGCCCAGTCATCGGCCGACGTATCTTAAAATACACACGAACAACGAATGCTGATCATTACTTATGCCGCAACTAGCGAGAGAGAAAGACCACGGGTGAAGTGGGACGTGGATGGGGGGAGGGGGAGAGGCAGAGCACGATACGGAACAATGCAAAAGGAAAATACAATAGCACGAGGGAATGGAGGAATGCATTTTCTCCTCGTAGGTGCTCGACAACGGTGTCCTACGGCGCTCGAGAGCTTTTAGAGAGATATACGCTCGCAGCTAATTCCCGAGACAATCCTTTCTAACCTATGAGGTGAATTCTCGCGGAAAATTCGAAGCTACGTCTACGTTCCACCGAAAGCAAATCTGCGGGACGCGCTTTATCGAGTACCGGCGAATGAAAATAATAACGCGCGTTCGTCCCTGTTCAACGAAACGAATCGAAACTCCTAGCCAGGATGTTTCCATACGTGTACCGAAGAGGGACGATCAGGGACTAAGGATCGGTGTGGTTGGCTCTCGGTGGAAAACAAACGCAATCGTTTACGGGAATGTCTCGAGAAGTTGGTAAAATTCGAAAAACAACCACTTTCCTAATAAAAGTAACGTAACTCTCGAAAGGAGGTATAATCGCGAAACGAGTTTCAGGCAGGTGGTGAATTCTTGATAACTTTAAACACTGGTTTTACTCGAAACTTGGGAACAGTGCTACCCGAGTGAAGTTTAAGTAATCGTAGTTGTACAACAGAAGCGACTTCTTATAATTATTATTACGATATAATGAGTTTCAAACGGTTATGTGCACAGTGTCGGGAAATTCCCTTCGAGTTGAGGCGAAACTGAGATTCAAACAAAACAGTGGGTTTAAGGAATAAAAAATGGTAGAGAACGGGGTCCTCCAGGCATTTGGGACGAAGATTCTTACGGTTGGTACCGTTGGATACTTTTATGCGTAAGTTGGATTCTTTTTGGTCAGAATTCTGCATTTACCGATTATCGAAATATTTTGAAAATGTTTATCTTATTATGGATCCGAATTTCGTGTCCTGAAACATAATGACCAACAGACCCCGAAATGACAATTTATAGAGTATGGATTTTCCTCGTATCGTGAACAACTGGCAAACATTTTTTATTTCTCGGAACTTGCGCCGCGCGATCGGTACCGCGACCTCGGTATTCATACGCGACAACCAACGTGAAAAAATACGAACTTTTATTTGAAAATTGCAGAAAATCACCCCGTTTGACGCCACTATCCCCGTGCTTTTACCACTGTGGTGTATATCGCAAGAATGACGAAATCGAGCTTTGCTTTGTTCCCTGCGCTTTGCTGGTCAAATAGAAAGAGAGCTGCGCGAGTCGGGTCCACAGAGCGTTCAAATTGAAACTAGTTTTCGGGGCAAATTTGTTTTCATTAACTGTCGAAATAGGCTTCCTGGACTTTCTGGAATCTCGAGCAGCAAATTGTCCGTTCACGATTCACCGATCAAAGGCAGACGTGCATCGTACACGCGTGACCTGAAATTTCGAGCGACTCAAGTAAACGTAAACGCGAACCAACCCCCTTCTTACTGTAAACGGTGGCCTGCAAAGGGAGATACGGTCTTGATCCCCTCGTTACACATACCACGAAATTTGCCAACCACTTGTGACGGCGGTAAACCGTAAGTACCGCAGACACCTGCAATTATGATGTTCATTTTCAACAGATACGGCGCGCCAAAACCAATCAAGCGTCATCGGTTACCACCGTCTTCCTCTTTTATCGATCATTAGCCCCTGTTTACAGAAACGACCGACGATTACACGCGTTACACGATTGTCCAAACATCCCTGTGTGCGTCCAGAATGGTCGATGAACCGCCCGCTGTTTGTACCGCGCATAGCTGATTAACAGCGGAGTGTGTTTTTGTCGTTAAATCGTGAACGTTGACAGCGCCGCGAGTTCTATAATGATTAACGGATACGTTTGGTAAATTTATATTACGGTATTGTAACGGTCGTATCCACGGTAGCAACTGTTACGGGACCTTTCGATAAAAGTTTCGAACGATACGAACAAAGTGTCGAGAGAAACGTTTATACGAATCGAATGTAAAATTCGAAGCTTTTATTTAGCTCGTAGCTCGAGCATACCGAAGAAAGTTTCATTTGATTATGGAACATAAATTGAACAACGCGGGAAATAATCTTTTGTAGATTTTGCAATAAAAAAGCGTTCTGTCGTTCGAAGCTTCCTTCAGAAAATGTATTGTTTTTTTTTTCAAGTTGTACGATATTGGAGAGAGTATCGAGAAGAAATCTTCTAACATCGAGTATTTCTTTAACTATTACAAATTTTGTAAAACTCGAGAGTTTTACTTTCTTCCCATTGTTCTTAAAGTTTGCTCACCGGTTTGAAATGCATGCGTCGTAAAGGGAGATTCTCGAAGTGCGGTAACATTGTACAGAACGGAAGAACGTTTTTCATAATTGGAACCGTTTCAATCGAGCCGGTGTTGAAGGTTTTCGAACGGAATTACGGATCATCGGATAACAATTACACGTACATAAGAACAAAGTACGTATCGCGTACAACTTTACGATTGGCAGCTTGACGATGAAAATTTTCAGTGAAAGATCAAAGCTCTCGCGTCATTCGTTTCGCGAATAATTGGGATTTAATTGCAATTAAAATAAAATCGAAACTCGTTAAACTTTATTACGAAACTCGATGGATCGAGCCCGGTGTCTGAATTAAATGAGCGAACGTTTATCGCGCGTTTAACGAACTTCTATAAATCCCAGATTGACACTAACAATCTCTACTTGCCCTCTCCCAATGGGAATCGATCCTCGCCCGACGAGAGGACTGTATTTTCATAATAATTCAGTGTCAGAACTTAAACTCCGAAACACATGAAATTACTTCGTTAGTAGTTTACAAATTCAACTAGGTAATTCGCTGTACACAAAGTTTCTGGCAGAGATTGAATTCAACGTAGAATCCGCTAACAATAATTGCGCGGAACATGTTGCGCTCCGGGATACTTAGTGTTGTAACTAACGTCTAGTGTTGCAACTTGACGACAAAAACCGAAGGAAATCTGGTAAATTGAACTGGTGAATCTGGTGGACGATTGTTCGTCCCCGATATCGAAGAGGAAACATTTTCGGGACGTACGACTGGGCTCGTATGGCTCGATACTCGGGAGGTTATGGGTGAGAGTTACCATAAATAACAACAGGGCGACGAGCAGGCATAGATTACGCTGTTGCCATCTCGAGATGATTTGGTGGTGTTGTTCTTTTGGAATAACCCATTCCGACCCTTCTTTATAGGGTCTGCTGAAGCAGGAAAAGAGGGAGTCGATCTTGAGTTATCGATCCTCGGGCGTCTATGTTTTGAGAAGACTCTCGGAAACACAAATATTACGCGGAGGACGCGGAAAAGTAGTCAATTCCTAGTGGTCGTAAAAAAATTCTCGACGAACATGAATTCGAGAACGATTCATTACGCGTTCTCTCGTTACGTATCAGCGTTGTAACCGATGAAAAGTACTCGTTCGTGGACGAACTCGTCGTTTCGACTCGAACGTGACGATTGATATTCCGTTGGAATATCGAAATAGTTCTGCAAATAAATATTTAAGGGACTGTGAATAATATTCATAAATATCACGACCCGGACACGAATGTTTCCGTGATCTATGTGTATCGAGATCTTTTAAATACCCTGAACGTGAATAATAGCGTTCAGAGTCAATATAAAGCTGTGCGGTACATCGGAACAATAGATTGCGCAGCAATTGTTATACGTTTAAATCAAACTTTCACAATTTTCTACTTTTTCGATTTTCTCCAATTCTTTCTGCGCGCATTGTTTCGAAAAGCTGTTCGTCGATAACCGTTCGCATTATTTTCCACTGTGCTCGTGAAACAATTTCCAATTCTGAACTTCCATTTTTCACGGTGTAACGTAAATGTGCTATCTACTCGTTGAAAATTTCCGATTAATGTACAGCAATAATTGCACGTTCGGTTGGTCCACCGTACCATTGTTGAACGTGCTTGCCCTGTGACAGATTATTTGTCAAACTGTTTTCCACCGTCTAAACATTAGTCATCGGGACAATAGTCGGCTCGGAGGATCTCTGAGCCCTCGTAACCGAGACATCGATCTCTTCAACGATATTCAAGACTTTGAAACGTTTCTTCTGCTAATTATTTCAGCTCAATTTCCTCCTGAAACATCGCTGTCCTTGTTAGAGAAATCATCGTCGAAATCGACTATAATTGTGTATCGTTCTTCGCTACTCGAGAACGTACACTTCCAATTTTTATTTCAGTCACATTTTCAAACTACGCGCACCTACGTGATATTTTCTATAAATCGTAATCCAAACAAATCATCGCGGAACTCGGCATCGATTTAACGTGGTCGTTTCTCAACAAGTTTCCAGCACACCCTCTATATTATTATTATCATCATCGTCCGTGTACGTTTATTCCTGCCAAATACTTCCACTCCGGCGTCGAGTGTTTTTGAAGCCTACAATCCGATCATCTAGACAAACACGTGTCTGTTCTTTCACCTCGTGCAAACCCCCATCCGCTGGCTGGTCATATATACCCCATGTAAACATCGCTGTAACGCGACCCCCTTCGGTGCCCGACAACACACGGCTTTCCAATGGAAGCCGTCAAACTAATCATGCGGCGATTCCAATTTCGAGAACATTCGTCATATCCACGTATCAGGAGTTCTTTCAACGCAATCCCGTTCCCGGTTCAATTAACTGGCGCAGCTTAATTATCACGCGCGCGTAAACAGAGCGGTGGACCATCTCGCCAACCGAGGAATTTCTCCCACGGTTAACACTTTAATGCCCCTACGTCGCGTTGGTCGTTTGGAACGCAGTCCGAGAAATAATGGTCCTTTTTCCCCTGTGCTCGCTCGAAACACGGCCATTTGTTATTTCGACGGCGCGCAAACAGTTTTCGTTTATTGGTCCGTTTCATTTTGCCCACGGATAAGATTGTTTAGACTCGTTGGTTCGTCAAAAAAGACGAAAACGTGCCACTACATTTTTGGTAGCGTTTTACCGGTACATGTTGCAGAACGGGACGACGTATTGTTACAGGTTTAGTTTGTTTTTCTTTCTTTCTTTTTTTTGTCCAAAATGTTCGATGAATAAATGTTTCACAAACATTCCCGAGTGTTACTTCTGCACGGTGAATTGATGTTTACTAGGAAAATTCTATTTTGAAAATTCTGCTAGGGTAGTTCCCACGTGAAAACGTTCGAAACTGCGAAGAAATGGAAATGGTGACCGATCGTTATTTGTGAGAATTGTGCGAGTTATTTATCGGATCGCACCTTCGGATTTTTATGCGTTCGTCGATGCGGGGAATTTTGATTCAGGCGGTTAAGTTATTATCAATTTTGTCATAACGTGCATCTGAATTCTTTCAATTTATTTCATTCGTTATTTTATGTTCCGTCCGATTCGTAGTTATTATCAGTGTACGGTGATTCATAGATTTTAATCAAATTGAATTCACTTTTGTCGCGCAATTTATCTTCTTTTTCATTTATTATTGTACGCACCGTTTGATCAAATATTAAAATCAATATACAGTGCTTCTCAGATTTATTTACACAAGGCACTAAAGTGCATACGTATAGTCTTATTTTTTATCCTTTAGTTTTCGTAACGCAGTGAATCATCGTCGTTATCGTACAGCTTGACTTTTACGTTAGAAGAATGTTTTATGTTTTTTGCATTCGACCAATGAGAAACTTGCAAACACATTTGTTTGGGCGTTTCTTCGTAGATATCGAAAAATACTTTATTCTTCGAGAACGTTTTCATTCGTTTGTTGCGTATTGCTACCTCGTAAAGTCATTCCAACGAACCTGCTTCCTGTTTTAGATAGTGAAATTTTACGTGAGCTTTATGTGCCACTAAAAGGTTCATAAGATATGTACAAGAGCTTTTCCTTCCCGCTTCACTCTTAAGATATGGAGATTACTCTCGTTAAGCGACCAACCTCCTTTCTGACATAATTAGTGGAGGCTAATGCAGCTTTTTAAAAACATCATTCTTGTATAATAATTTCGTAGCTGTTGTGCACTTCATTCTTGAAACCACCGGTCCTTTTGTCTTGCGCGTCCTCTTTGGCGAAGAGCTCGAGGTGTCTCTTCCAAGAATATTTTCAACTAGAAAGTACGAGATCAACCGAGTTATCGTTAACAAAATTAGGTTGTGAGCGATTTTAAACAGGTTTTATCATTTTCTTGGAGACGAATTATTACACATCAGAATTTGTTTGACCAGCAATTCTAAACGTATGTAATTCGACTCGACCTTTTTGTTTTTTTCTACACAGATAAAGTCTGTGATTACGAAACGACGCTTTTTATAATATCGATACAATATTTTTCGCACAAGATAAAGTCTGTGATTATGAAACGATGCTTTTCATAATACTGATGTAATATTTTTCGTACGATACTCACTTTGTCGATAAACTTTTATCTATTGTACGAATAACTTGTAAGTCGCTTTCCCTTTAATTGCCAAGTTTGTCGTTGTTCGTGAACAAAATTGCAATGGAAAAATATTAAAATCACTTTCTTGCCAACCTCGTTGAACGTCCGTTGAACATTCTGCACTTTCTAAAAGATCCGATCACGTTTTGCCATCGACACAATATTTTTTCTCGTATCGAGAGACCTCGTTTACGAAATAAGCAAGTCCACTTTCAACATCGATGGAAATACGTCGTCGTCGCGCTCTAAAAAAGAATAATTCGATCAACTTTCTCGTCGCGTTCGCAATTTCTCGCATCGAGATAAAAACAACTATATTCGATACAACAGCATTGACAATTAACAGTCCTGCGAATGTCACCAATTAATGATATCGATTTTAATGAACAATAATTATTTCGAAACAAAGCGCAGCTGTTCCCAATGTATAGAAAATGCAGTCTATGCTTCAATACAGACCATCGAGTCTACATGATTCTCCAAATAGGATGTCTTCGTTAATACGCTACTTCTGTGTTAATTAACTTTCCGTCGCTGGATATTTTTACGCGATATCGATGAAAAAGAAATTGTCTTGTAACAGGTTGTTCGATAAGTTTTGTCGTTCGATAAAACTCATTGAACAGTACTGTTCAATGTAGTACAAAACTTATTGAACAACCTAGTATATTTATCTCTCTGTGTACCTTATCGCGCAGTTCTTTCGTCGCGTTTGACATAGTATTCGATATAATTTTTAATTCAACGATTCTACCGAATGTATCAAGGCTGGTAAATATTCACCGAGCAGCTAGTGAATCTTTTTTCATTACCGTGACAGTTCATGATTCATTGTCTCGCGTCCAAGTCGCACGATCCAACTACTTTGATTGAACGTCAAATTACCTCAATTGCGACATAAATTGGGACATTAAAATCCACTATCAATCAGGTCGGTGAGGTCGACGCGTTTCATCATCATCTCCATTTCCCTCTCCCCTCGAACTTTGATTTCGTACTTTCCGCGTGGAATTGTACGAGCAGCTCCTGCATCGCTATCGTCCTTCGTCATTAACTCACTGACAATTTCGTGCACCGAATTAAACTGGTCTTTTCACTTCGGTCTCCTATTGTCGTATTTAAATTAATTTTTCATCTGTGTACGGATAAGCTTATTTGTCGCGCAACGAACGAATCTCGTGGGGTCACCGAGGTCACGTACACTCTCGATGTACACTTGGGGGATGTTTAATCGAATCATCGAAGCGAACACGTTTAGAACATTCCTAATTTCCGTTGATTTTACAGTTACAATCGCCAAGAATTTTTCTTCCTTCGAGGAAACTTTATAGGAGACGTCATCGATAGGGTTGGCCAAATATTTTTCAAATCCGTTTACGAGTGCTTAAGAAAACCATTAAAATGAACACGTTTAGAACATCCTTAGTTTTCAACGATTTTACACTCACAATTGCCAAGAATTTTTCTTCCTTCGAGGAAACTTTATAGGAGACGTCATCGATAGGGTTGGCCAAATATTTTTCAAATCCGTTTACGAGTGCTTAAGAAAACCATTGAAATGAACACGTTTAGAACATCCTTAGTTTTCAACGATTTTACACTCACAATTGCCAAGAATTTTTCTTCCTTCGAGGAAACTTTACAGGCGATACCGTGCAATTTCTCGTTCCCGATAGACTCGTCGTCGACAAGGTTGGCCAAGTTCTTTTTTTTTTCAAATCCGTTCGAACACTTCGATCTATCGCTCTTAACGTCCCATTAAAGTCGAAGGTAATTTCCATTTCGATGCAAATCGTGTAATTACAACCGATGATGAATGACGTCGATAGCACGGAACAGGGACGCCGGATTGACGCGGTTGAATGCTTCGCGGTGCTAAAATTTGAGGGGGGGCAGGCGATTATGGCGAATTCGCGTCACGGTTGCTCGATACGGTTTCAAGAATCGGACGCTCCGTGGTGCGCTTTAATTTATTCGCGCATTCCCGCTAAACCGAACCACACGACTCAGCTTCTTCACCTTTAAGCTTTCCATTAATCTTCCCTCCCTGTTTTCCACTCACGAGCCACCGTTAATCCACATGTTTACCAGTTACATCACGCACAAAGGTTTTGTTTTCCCACGGACGTGTTCCATAGCCGCGATTTTGCATGATTTTTTCTTTTTTTTTTTTCCTTTTTTTTTCTTTCTTTTTTTTTTTTTCTCCTCGAACGTGCACCTCATTCCATCGCGGGATCCGCGTTCGCACACTGGTGCACGCTGCTCGACGTTAATCAGAGTTCCCCGTGATCAACAGGAAGAGTTCAGCGACATCACGGTTTCGAGCAATCCGCGAACCGCTAGATACACTTAATTCGTTCAATGGAACGTACCGTTAAGTGAAACCGAGGAGATCGATGCCTCGAATGGTTTTATTTCATGCGATAGAAATTGTTCGCGGTCGGTGCTCCGCGGTGTTTTTATTTTCATCGATTATTCGAAGCCTACGATGTGTGTTTTTTAGAGGACGATCGAGGAATTTCGGAATATATATCGTACTGTGTATCGTGCTCGTGAAAAAAAACGCGAGAAATTTACTGTTAACGTTCTGAGTCGAGAAATCGAACCTATCGGTGCACCTCATAATTTTCTATTCGACGATGTTTTTATTTTTATCGATTATTCGAAGCCTACGGGTATTGTTAGCGAAAGATCGACGAATTTTGGAATATACGATATTATGGATATCGTATATCGTACTCGTGAAAAATAGACGAAAAATTTACTGTTAACATTCTAAGTCGAGAAATCGACCCTATCGATGCATTTTATCGTTTCTTGTGCTAGTAACGCAAAGTTACTTTACTTCGTATCGTCAAATATCGTGTATAAATCATGGTTAATGATTGCAGCGGTCACTGTGTCGAGTGACGAAGAAAGTAAACGAGATGTGTCGAGATCGAGTGAGATCGAGTGAGATAGTTCAAAGCGAGTGCCTGTGCCACCTCACAGGACTTCTTGTGAGTCGTGTACACTACAGTGGTTAATGAAATTACTACGAACACTTCAAACCTATTACCTACACGAAGTATGGTCAAGAATGGAATTGAAAATGCTCCACTTTGTATTTCTAAAAAACGTATTGTTATATTTATAACAACATCTTGTAACTATTTTATAGGTTATACTGTAAGAATTTATATATATACGCATGAATATTTATAGACATTAGATCACACCGCCCTTTGCATCCATATACAGTAAACATCAATCGATTGGGAAAGTTATATCCATACGGTATCACTATCGCGACCCATAAATATAAGAAAACTGTCGAAAAAATATCAAAAGCATAGTACAGAGAAGCGTTCAGGCAATTATAGATGAAAAACGTGGCGTGACCAAATATTGACACGTACATATTTTTTTATCGCGAAAGTTTTTATCAAAACTATTTATCAAAATAGTTACAAGATATCGCTACGTATTGGATAAAATTTCGATTCAATTCTCGGTGAAATTTCCAAACGAGTAGTGATTTCGAAGTATTCGTAATAATCGATCATCGTACCTTCGACATCAATTCTCTCGCGAAAGAAATCCCCCACGAGAAAACTTTCGCCCGCGTTCTCGATGCATTTTTTCGCACAGATGCATTTCGTACAGTTGCATCCACCGGTGCGAGATATTTTTATCCGTCCTCCCGCACATCTTCGTATTTCGTTCAGCGTTGCGTCGAAAAACAAAATGGTAAATGGGAGGGGGGGGTTATAAAATTGCATGGCCGGAACCGAGGATTTTTAATCAACCACTTTCATCAACGCGTTTCACGTACGATACGGGGTAATCCGAGGAACGGGCGTGTATGGTGGCGCGACACATCATCCGATGTCGACTTCCGATACGGACTGTCGAAACAGCCTTGGCCTGGGAGCTTTGGTGGGGCTCCAATTACGGGTAATCAGTTTCCCCGATGACATCTTTCAGCGTACACGGCTTTAATTAGAAACGCGGATGTCGCTTTTCGTTCTCGATTGTCAGCATAGACGTACCACGGTCACGTGACCCCGCTTAATCGAAAGTGGGCCGAAAGCGTTTCAGGTATTTCCAGACACGAATTCTCGAGACCTAAGCGAACCTATACGCTTATCCTCGATCGTCGATACGTAATCGAGAGAATTGTTCGGAAAACTCGCTCGGTTTGGTCTTGCAAACAACCCGTGAAACGTTAACATTTTGGTAACCACTTCCATACTACTGTAGATCTACTAATATCGCGTTGTACTATCTCACGAGTTCGTAATGAACGCGGTGAACTGTTTTGAGAAGATTTAAGAAGATTTTCCAGCTCGTTTCGTTTATTTCAACGACCGTTGTTGATTAATTTTTATCCTAGCAACGTTACGAATCGAAGGTTACGTACTTGGATTGCATTTTGTGCGTTAGAAAAAACAGTGGGAGAAAAAGGAAGGGTCGTTTGAAAATTTGTGGAGAAAATAAATTTGGGTCGAAGTTTAAATTTTTAGACGGTATACTGAAGGTTAGAAAGAGCGTGGATTATTAGTTTGTTTCTAAAGAAAACAAATTTGTGTCAATGTTTTACTTTGTATCTCTACCTGGGCACTACCAAAGGACAAAAATTAAAAATTATAATTTTGAATAATTTCTCTTATTCCATTGCATTGCAAATTTTGAAAAAAATTAGTACAAGTGTACGAATATGTACAAGTTTTTAAAATTCGTTAGGGGAGAATTGCAGTAGATCGTTGCACGACATTTCAAGTGTCTTTTTGCTTCGAATAACTTTTATTGCCAGGAGATTGGAACTCTATCGGCTCGCTCGATTATCGAGTAACATTATTAAATATTTCTCAATCGCGACTCCATCGTAGCTTGTGAAATATAAATTCATAGTTGATTTAGTCGCATCGAATAAATTCCTTTTATTAACGCTCTCGACCGTCTCATTCGGGCTAGAATTAAAGATTTTTCTACAATATTATAAGAAGAAGAGAAATATTGCACATTAATAAATATAAAAATAGAAAATTAAATAGTACAAAATTGAAATTAAAGTATAATCATACATACGTCGAATTGCTGATAACAAAAATTCACTCCCCTATATATATGCCATAGTAATTTAACACACCCACGATTTATACTTCGATCTCAATTTCATTCCATTTACTATAACGAAATCTTTAATCAGAACTACGTAAAACTTTTAGTAAAAGAATTAACCCCTCTATATTTATATCTTAACAATTTGACCTGCCCAAGATCTATACTTCGATTTGCATCATAATCAGTAACCAATTACACATCGCTCTTCTTCTTACGACAATAAAATCTTTAATTTGATATTTACACGGTACTCAGCGTTCTCAGAAGGCCTCGAGGCGACAGGCCGAAAGAGAAAATACGATTTTAACTCCTTGACGAGTTCGGATTCTTCGTCGAGTTGACGTCGTCCAACGACACGTGAAATCGTTTTAATCGTGGCGCCAATTAACGAAACGTAACGCGAGGAAAGCGTTCGGGCGAGTCGCGTCGATGCCGCTAAACCTTGGGGGTGGTTAATCGAACGACGTCGATGCTCGTAGGGGTGATTTCGTGGCCGCGTAAGCAAGAGTCTTCTCGCCCTCGTCGGGGTGCACACGCGAGCACGACATCGAAAGCCAGACTCTCGAGTGCCAGACGCGGGAACTCTGTTAGGGTTAAAATCACGATCAAGTTTCCATTGATCTCGAAACTTTCGCCGGCCGGTACGATATTAAATCAGCAATTACGTTTCATCGAGCTTCTGCCAGCTGAGACGAGTTCTTCGTGGTGAATTCAATTTACATTCCTCCTTCGATCATTTTAGACGCGAGTCGCAGTTTTGGTAAATGTTAAGTCGAAAATACTCGATCGTTGTCTAATCCTCGAGCGAATCGATGTTCAGAAACGAACGTTGATAATCGCGTTTCAGTTACTTCGCTCCTTGTTCTTAAATTAGTAACGAGAATGAATATTCGACCAAATGTGACAAGTGTTCGAAGTATATTTATGACACGATATAGTAAATGGGTACAATTTGTTCCAGAAATGTGTATCGTTGATATCTTCGAATGGTTAATATCCAGTGGAGAGAAGTTTGTGATAAATTCAATTTTCACAGGATGTACGAAAAACGTACGGTCTGTCCCGGAAGAACGTGTTGTTGACATCTTTGAAAGTTAATATTCGAACGAAGGATTGCGATAATTGAAACATTCACAGGAGTATTCGAGTCGCACAGTTTGTCTCGCAAGAACGTATTCTTGATATTTCCGAAAGTTAAGGTCCAATAAAGAGAAGATTGTGATAATCTAAATATATACAGTCTTCTCGAGTACGTGTTGGCTAACATTCTCTCGAATTTGTGTCACCGAAGAGATCAGAATTTCGGAGATGGGTGCTACATACGCGAAATAGTTTCTAGTTGGCCCGAGAATGGAGAGCGTAAAACAGTATCATCGTATTGTTTTACACGTTTCAGTCCCTCGATACAAATCACCACAACGAAGAGCAAACTTACGAGAAAGCGTGATTTTAAATTAGAAACTGCGATAAATTCTATTGAACGAATACGAAAGTCGTTAATTGCTTCGTGCTTCGAAAAATTGATGGAAAAAAACACTGCTAAGCTAGAATCGCTAATAGAGGAGATTGGACAAGTCGTTAAGGGCGTATATTAAACACACCTTCGTTCTATTTAAGGCTTTTTATAAATAAATATTCATTTCTCGAGATATCGCCGACACGTTCGCGTGGGATGAATATTTTCCGCGCAAATTATAATCGAAATCGACAAATATCGTTTGTATTCCACAAACGTACTACTTTTGTTCTAACCACTGGATAGAGGCAATTTTGTTCCAACGAGGGTACTCTCAGAAATGAGGACTCCACGGACGGAAAAGAATAAGACTTCGATCGAGAAACTCGTTTCGTCGACGACAAAAATAGTAACTTCTCCCTGTATCCGTCGCACGGTCGACCGCGAGACGATTCGCCCTGCGAGGGGTTAATATCCCCGAGTTACGCGCGCAGAACGCGGCGACGAAGCGCGCTGAAAAGGAAATCTCGAGTCCGTGGACACGAAGATCGGTATCGGTGCTTCCGCGGCGGTAAACACGACCGTAGAAATCCCCGGAGGAAACGAGTCCCCCGCAATGGACGTTGAACGTCGTTCGGAGGATCTGACCGAGAGGGATCCTCCAATTCCGAGCCACACCTGGAGCGTTGCATAACGCGCTTTAAGATGCGCAGGACCGAGGGTCCTTTGAGAAAACGAGGATACCGTACACCCGATACGATCGGGGACAGAGAAACGACGACGAAACGATCGCTCGTTGGCGAAGCACCGTGCACACGCGTTACCGTTGCAACTGACGCACCTCGCCTCGAGATCCCACGTCACCTGTGAGCTCGTTTTACCCGTTAGAAAAATCCGTTCGCGCTTCGGTCCCTGTACCTTCGTTGCACCGACTGCTACAAATTCTGACGCCTCTTTCGTACGGGTCCGTCCTTCTCTCCGAGAATGCATCCTTCTCTGCGGTCGAAGCTTTTAGCACGAAAACTCTCCCAAGATTACTCTCCTTTAACGTTCCTCGGCATCGTTGTACCGAACGAACGCGAAACTTTGCGCCGGAATATTACGTGGAATATTATCGGGTCTCGAGGATCTCCCATGGAACTTACCAGGCCACGTTTCGTACGCGAGCCGAGACGATCGATTTTCGTTACGAGGGTTGATTCACGTGTTCGCCCTAGCGACGCGGGGCGGGAATCCCGCGTCGTTTAAAGCCGCAACGGTGTAATCCAAAACGCTCGACGCGAGGAATCCGCACACAGGGCCCGCGCTCACCTTAAACGCGTGCCGTTCGGCTCGTTACATAGAACCTGTTGGATCCACACCTGAAAAACGTTTCACTGCCACTGCGCCACGTACTGCGCCACACTTCACTGAAACCGTCGGGGGCTCCGACTTCTCGTAACCGACGTGACACAAGATTTATTCAAGGGTTGGACGATCGGCACCCACTCCCGGCGCGACGAGACGGCCCCGGTTCTCGACCACCTGGACAGGGCGTCGTTTCCACCTTTATTCCCGCGATCGCGATCGAATCGAGGCGATTCCCTCCCTGCTGACACCGCGGTTCCGCGAACGATCGCGCGCACCGACTTTCGTATCCTGGTTTAGGATACCCCACGTGACAATGTTTGCCGTGAACACTGGATCACCGTAGAACGATTCCCTCGGTTGGCGCTCGATCTCTGTACGCGCGAGACACCGGGGATCGGTGATCATCCAATTGCCTCGCAATCGAGATCCTCCGGTGGACACCAGCTCGTACGCACCGGCACACCGTTATCGAAGCCCCGTGATCGTCCCCGATCGGCGTTCCTCGCAGTATTGCGGACCAGCTCCCGGCGCGTGGACCTAACCTCGAATTTTCGTACGGTAACCGTAGCGCGCTGACCTCGTGTTACGGTCCGATGGTCCGCCGCGCTCGACCACGTGTCACCAAATTGGTCACACGAAGTTCCTCCTTCGGGCCGAGATCCTCGCAGCTTCGGTTCCCGTGCACGCGTTCCTGTTACGCGCGGGTACGACGCTGTAATCGACGCTCTCGTGTCAACGCGGCCACCGAACGTACAACGAACGCCCGTTTCAAACGTATCGACGTGCGGTCCGACCGAATGCCTGGACATGCATCAGGATGTGGAAAGTTCGCGACGGGACCCCCAGAGCGAACTTCGACGCAGCGTCGCTCGCTCCGAAACGAACGACGCCCTGTTGTCGTCGCGGCACGGGGTGAACGCACGACTTTTGCGGATGACGATCCGCGCCCTCCACCACCCAGAAACTACCTTCCACCGTTGCCGCCGCCGCCGCCGCCGCCGCCGCCGCCGCCGCCACCGCCACCGCCGCCGCCGCCGCTACTACCACCACCACCGCTCCGCTCACCCACCTCCACCGGCTTTCACGACCACCTCTACTTTCTCCACCAACACCAGCGCGCTACAACCACCACCACTAACAGTCGTGTCGCGAGCATCACTAATACCGAGGCTCACGGGGTTGGGAAATCCTGTTCGTACCACCACCACCACCACCACCACCACCACCACCACCACCGCGCGGGACTAGTTCAGTCCAGAGGGGGCTCTACATCGACGACGATATTAACACCGATCCCCGTGGCAGTGTGCAGTTCGTGTTACAACGTAACAAGGTTGTGGGATTACGCGATGAAATGTTGCTACAAACTGCGAGAGGCTGTTCAAACGTTCCTGTTCGCGGCCCTTGGGGAGTCGATTGACCGGGTGACCGATAACCATGGTCGATGGATCTTTCGACAGCTTCGAGAATCGAACCGGATGATTCTCGAGGATCGTCTATGAGCGATCTTTCGGTTACGGTATACGTAGGTTATCGTTCGCGCGGATTCGCTCTATCGCCCTGCGCCCTTACCAACACCGCGCCAGAAGCGTGTAAACGCGGTTATCGCGCGCACACGTTTCCGTTCAAGTTTCCGTGGAGTTCCCTTCGTCGACATCGACACCTACAACACCGTGGATCCAACGAACACAGAGACGGTGGTCCCTCGTGGGTACAAGCAGCAGATCCTGGCGCACGATTCCGTGGCAGTGGTTCTCCCCCGCGCAGGTCAGAATCCTCCGTGACGGTTGACAAGAATCGCGAACGGGATGGTGGGGGGTGCGCAGAGGGTGGGTCCGGGTATCCTGCTCGCTCCCGCGGCGGTTCTCTCGGTGTGTTTACGGGGCGTCTCGACGCAGGCGCCACCACGGGGTTGGGTGGTCACGGTTGGAAGTTCCAGCGTCGATCGAATCCCCAATTGGGTGGGAGATGTGGGCACCTGGGGGTAGTTGGGACGCGGGCGGCTCGAGGTTAGGGGAAAACGCTGAACCCTCCTGGCTGGCAGCCCACCCTACCCGGAGCTCCGATAACAGCGTTGCCGCGGCTATGCGCGTCTTTGTGAATGGAGACAAAACCGAGGCGATCCGTCCTCGCGAGAAGGTCGACATCTTCCAGAAGGGATTCCAGTCGGGGCCTCGGGGCTCTAATGGCCACTTGGCCATCACGATGACCCAATTCGCGTGTTTTATTCCCTCGTCCCGATTAAGTGGATGTTAATCGCGGCCGTCTCTCGACGCTCGGGGTTTTCTCGCGAACTGGCCCCGTGACCGAAATCTACGAACGACCTGGACTCGTATTTTATTTATTTCATTCATTGTACGGTTAAAGGCGCGGCAGTGTACCGAGGAACGTATAAAGATGTTACGATACTCGTACAGTTGTTGCGGAAAACAGAGCTCGCACGGAGATAGAATTAGAGAAATAGAGGATAATTTAACGTCGAGACTAGTATTGAGACTCATGGTGTAATTGAAAGTTGTAAATCCGGTTTTTCAACATGGACAAATTGATACCAAAGGATTCAGGAATCGATGCGCGAAGAGATCGTGAGGTTGTGTACAGGAAGGAAATAGGAAAGTTTCTCAGATTTCTCGAAAGAGCACGAACATTCGTACAGGGTTACTTTTGTCGGTAGAGCATAAGTAAATTAATCATTTTTTATTTAAATAACATTCGCCGCTTGGAAGGAACGCACCATGAATTTTTTAACGCGTCGCGTATCCGTGATGCAATGATTCTCGGTGCAACACCGCGTACACGTGCGATAGCAACAATTATCGCCTACTTTTCGTCGGTATGAATAATCGAAGCGCGGAACACAGAAGATTGAACAAGAGGGATTGTTCACGGTATGTTGGACGACGCCTTCGAAATATTCACATTCGATACATTTTCGTCGCTAGAGGACTTCAAAATGTTTAGAGGGCGTTGAATCGAACAAAATTATTACAAACGCAGCGTAGTCTGTGGCGGGAGGTTTTCTATGTGCGTTAGGGTTGAATAAGAAAGTATTAGCAATATCGGGTAATATTACGTTCTCTGTTGATTTATACCTGGAAAATTGGATGCATTTCTTATTTATATAACGTACAGTCGTAAGTAGCGCGTATTGCTTATTACGCGCAACGATACAATAAACAAGTAAGAAGCTTCAACGTGCACAGTCTAATTTTCCGTAAATGGTACGAGCAGGAAGTGAATCGTCTTTGGTACAGTAGAAAGATCATACTTATAACTTAAAATATACGTAGACGAAATGAACTTTTTCGTACGTGATGAATTAACACCTAATGAGGGAGGAGTACAAAAGCTTACATAAGAGGGTCGTCGTCGGTAAAAATGTACAATACCCCATTTTTCTCAATATCTGTATTACACATTTTATATGTTCACACGTTATTACAATAGTCACATGGTTCAATAGTCACGTTTCGATAGTCTTTGCACAGATATTACGAATGATACTGTAAAAACGAAGACTTCGATATTACAAGATTCGTTGCACGAAAACAGACTTAAACGCATCAAAAATATCAAAATGCGACTTGGAATCCACTTAAATCGTTGTCAATTAAACCAACAATCTGATCTGACTTTTTTAAATTCGTTACATTGTATGGTACGTATACTTGTTAAGTGAAATACACAGATATCTGGACTTTGTCACGATTCTGATAAAACGCATAAATATATGTACACAGGCCCCGATGTGTTAATATCATCGTTTGAACTGATAATTTGGCAATTCTAAGACCGTCGAGTCGAAAGTCCGGGAACATTTGAAGCTGTTCGCTAAATGGGATTTTAATTAACTTTCTCTCGCTCTGTCTTCGAGTAGAGTTTCTTTCCAACTTTGTTCGACGGAGTTCACTTTGAGGTGGTAAGCCATACCAGGAATTTTTATTCCTACAAATGTTCGACCAGTTGGCAATTAGAGATTGTAGATCGTTCGACGAAAAATTTTCCTTGTTTTAATAAATCCTATAAAACAATTCGTACCAAATATGTTCAATTTTTTCATTAATTTTCTATAATGTGTACAGCATTTTTAAACATTCGTTAATGTACAAACTGTTAACGTGAATCGATACACACAATTTTTATAGCTTTATCGAACGTATACTCCAATAGAAATTTCAAATAGAATAAACCCCGAACCGAGTACAAAGATGAGGCACAACAGGGTCAGTGAGCTCCTGTATAATGCATGTAAAAATAAGAAACCCATCGCGCCTTCTACTTCGAGCGCAGTAGCGATTTCTTTGAAAGGAAAACTGTTTCGTAGCTACTTTGCATAAACGGTTGCGCGAAAATATTTCCTCGGTTTACTGGCCGAACAAAACTATCCTTCAAAAGATTGTACCAAAGAAACGCGAGAGGAAGAGGCTCGCCCTCTATCAATGTATTTGGGTTAAAGAATGAAACACGGATTAAAAGGAATCTCTCTTGACTTCTGTGGCGCGTTTACGCGAATGCAAAGATACGGAGGGAATAAGTGCATACGTGTTCGCGGAGCGAACGTCGATATAACGGTAAATAACGGGCAGAGTTGCATCCCGCTTCCTTAACTGACTTTTAAAATAACGGATCGCTTAGAATTGATCCCGCAGCTCGTACGAAAACAGAGGAAAAGCTAGCAAACAGCTAAGCCCGAACGGAGAACCAGAAAAAGAAGAATGTCAACGGATTGATGAATTAATAAAAAGAAGAGGGGGAAAAAAAAAAAGCAGCAGCCCGCCGACTCGTGACAGAGCGAATCAAGCTACGGGATCGCGTTCCTCTTTGTTTATTTCTTCTTTGTTTATTCATTCACTCGCTCTTTTCAGATTTGCTAATGGAAGAACGACTGCGAGTGTGTCAGTGGAACAGCTCGATGTTCCGTCCGACGGGTCTGAATTCAATCCATAGTTCGTAGCAATAATAAAACGAAAAAAAAAAGAAAAAAAAAAGAAAACACACACACACATACCTAAAAAGGAAAACAGAGTTCCGTTTGCTTGGCAGCTTGCACGATGAGCAGAAGGAGAATTCATTTCCACCGTGTGACCTGCATGCCAAGTTTCGCGTGTTTGGCTCAACTACGAGCGCGATCCATCATTCTCTGCGCCCTGGTTTATCTTTCCCCGAACCCCATTATCCCACTATGATCGAGTTCCTAACATATTTTCAGAGGATAAGAGCGGCCAAGGTGGTCAGTCGCGGAGGCCTTGAGAACGCTCGACGTTTGATAACAGTATCCATCAAACTTTCGTGCCAATAACTCCGCAACTTTCTTCACGGTGAAGTTTGGTTCCTATCGGCGGGATAGACTGGAGAAAATAATTAAAGAACCTATTCAGGGACCACAAGCGGTTTTATTGCTCGGTAAGGCACTCAGTAGTCGTCCAATTAGTCAAAATGTCCAATTAGCGTTTGCCTTTATTCATCAAATATTGTAGTAAGATTGTAACTGGTTGCACCAAACTCCGTGAAATTTCATATTCTTGTGCCTGGAGTTATACAGGAGGAGACACGTAAAATGGACCGTCCGAATAACTCGTTTGCTTTTAACGATAGAGAGAACAGTTTTGAAGAAATGTCGCTCGGTTTCGAGGGATGTATAAGTACGATGTGAATCATTTCTTTTTTTTTATAGACGAAGGTGTAGAGGAGACGTGATTTGAAAAATCAAAACTTGATTTTTTTAATGGAACGATATGATTTTGTTTTTTACATTAGAGTGCTACAAGATGAATACAATGATCTATACTTGAAAACCATTTGAGGTTAAACAAGGTCAACTGCAATGGAGAAATACGCGTTTCGAGAAACTGTTCAAATATTAAATGGATCTAGTGCTACAGTGACTGAAATATTTGTTGCACTTTCCGTCGTCAGATGCATTTTTGATTTATTTACGTTTTTTATCATCCACGCTCTTTGTTTCCCGTATGAAATATAGAAACGTGTGTAAATAAAAAAGCATTCCATTGAAGAAAACAGGTTTGATCTTTGTATCTTCACTGCTATAAAAAAATGATCAATATCGCATTGAATGCCTTTAGAAACAGAGATAATTTTTCTTCAATATTTTTCTTCCTATTGTTAAAAGCAAGCTTGTTGTTCGAATGGCCGTTCCAGATGCAGCACCCTGTATATACAGTATTGTAGTTCAGATCGTCGTAATATTTGTTCTTAAGGTTGTCTCGGCTCGGTCTCGAGTAGGATGGTATAACAATGTAATTGTTATTATACGTATAATTACACAACAGTGTTTCGAATACATAATCGCGAACTTCTTTGGAATTAAAGAGTAAAATTGTCATTAGAATTATTGTACAAAGTTATGAATCTACAAGGGTTGATCCACATAGACTTATCTCGGGTGTAGGTTCTTACAATCTATACGTTTTGTCTGTGTTAAATAACTATCTATAAATTGAGTTAAATAAAATACAGTACCGATACAAAAATATCTTTCACAGACTAGTACTTCTTAATATTTGCATTACTTTCCGGAATTTTTCAGAATCTCGTCTCTTATTTTGAGCATGTTCTATGCTATACACGACTGAATACATTAGCATCGATATTGAATTTAAAAATCCAACTATAGTTGCGGCAGAAATATTACAACACTGTACACATTAATATTATCTGGCAATGATAGACTTTTAATCATTAGCTTTGCTTTGATTAGAAAATACAGACGTGAAAGATTTGGAGAAACAGGTGAAGTTACCGTTTATAGAGTTCACAACACTGATAGCCAGTAGCTCGAAGAAAGTAAACTCGATTAATACTCATTTCGTTGATCATTTAAACTTAACAGAAGCTAACGATAATTCATTATTGGGGCAATGTTCAGTATCGGTTTTTCGAGTCGTTACTTGTAGCGGTAATAATTTAGTTACCGACATCGCCCCGGTAACTGAGGTTCGAGTAGAGGCTAAGCAAGTTCTTTTGTTTTATGACGTAATCAGCGAGTGGTGATAAAAAGAATTGAGCGAGACGCGTTAGAGAGTGATTAGCGACGAAAGTGTATAACGAGGAAGCAACGACGGCGATTTTATATTGTACACAGACACGAAATATGTATTTAAAATTGTCCTGAAGTGTACAGCGTTCGCTGTATAATTATTTTCCTCGTCCGTGGTTGCGGATAGCGGAATAAACTATTCGACACCATGTGGAAAAGTTAACCTATTCCATCACGCGACAGAGCTATCTATTCCACCACGCGTTAAGTTATATTCGTGAAATGTAGTTCCACGATATACTATTATATTAGACAAAGAATGGATCAAAACCATGATGGTATTGTTTGAAGCTCTCAGGTACGAGCCACGTCTTTTATGGAAAGCATTTCAACGTTTCGCTAATAATGCAGTTGCTCGTTTAAACTAATCGTGTTCTACACGAAATTAGTCATCTAGGTTTCTCAATGTCACCAACAACAAATCCTTTACTTGATTACCTGAACAATGAAAAAACTAGTTGTGTCTTCCACACGAAGTCAAACTAACAGATTCATCGATGTATCGGTGATCACCACCAACGAATCCTTTACTTGATCACCTGAACAATGAAAAACCTAGTTGTGTCTTCCACACGAAGTGAATCAAATAGATTCATCGATGATCACTACCAACGAATCCTTCAATCGGTCACCCGAACGATGCAAAAACCTGCAACTGTCTTCCACGTGAAATTAATTATCTCATCTATAGCTTCGTCAGGGTGTCGTTTGAACCTCGACCGAACAGCTACAAAACTGCATAATGCATATAGTAATGCACTTTCCTGCATAATTCACTTCGAGCCCGAGACAGTGCGATCTCTTTGAATTCTAGCGGTGAAATCCTAAGAAAAAATCTGATCGCCAGAAACGTCGAAGTCGTAACGGTAACAACCGAACACGAGAGGTCTAGGCTGCAGACACCGCGTAGCAGAGAATAAGGGCCGGTTATCGCTCCTCGATTTACCAACCCCGTCTAGATAGCGAACGCGGAAGGGTGGTGACTTTGAATTGCCTGCTTCCACGCTGCTGCGTCGACCTCGAGTGCAGCTCTTACCTCGGAGGTAAAAGGGCCAGGAATCTTTGAGCACCGTCAACGAAGAAGGGGGATATATATCGACTTGCCCTAGACCTTCGTACCCGACGCTTTACTTAGCCTGAGCTTGCAGTTCCGCGTCCCCATTACGGAGACCTGGGATCACCTAGCCCCCCGGCTAGTTGAGCACCAGTGACCCACCCTTTTCCGCTGCTTCGAGTGTCTCTCCTTGTTCTTTCCTCTCAGCGTTCGAATCCACGATTCCTCCCTAGCGCGCTCTCGTACATCCTCCCTTACCTCCTCCTCTCTTTACACCCCTACGTGATAAGGGTCGGAACAATATAGGTTATTACAGAGGGAACGTACGAGCGCACTCTGTGCGACAACTGTTTGGACCTGGTCCGTGCTTAGTTGAAACGTTGTTTTCTGAAATATTTTATCTACGCTTCGAATGGGCCCTGGTGTCTCGGTCTTCTTGCGGGAACGGTTAAAGGGATGGTTTAACCCAGGTAACCGTTTAATTAATTCACGTTAAATCTTGGCAGCTAGTAAATGCAGTTATCTACGCCGACTTCTCCGCTGACGTGAACCGGTTGAATTAGTTAAACCATGCGAATTCGGTTGGGGTAGCTGGAACACGGGTGAATATATTCGCTTATTAGGGCAGCTGAAAGGTTAAACATTATCTATATTACAGGCCAAGTGTGAACGTAGTTAATGTACACACTTGCTGTACATGCATTCATCTTTAATACCAATATTGAATAACCAAGCGCGCGTATGCACGTTCAAAGATCTCGTGTCGAACGCTCCGATGGAACGATGTTGGTTTTCGACGTGCTCGAAGATCGGGATAATTTTGTATTAATTTGAACAATTATGTGGAGAACAAATTGATTCACCGAAGTGTATTACAATTATAAAATATAAGACAGCGTTAAAATTATAGAATATGACCGGTAGAAAAGTATATATTTATATAATGTTCGCGTTTCATTTATATTTAAATACAAGCATCTTAAACATCTTCGTGTGCGTTGTAAAAAAATATTTCATGCAACAAGAGATTTCCAAGTAGTATTTTAGGGATCAATATTAATTAAAAACGTAAGTATTGTATTTTTAGTAATTAATTTTACCAACTGGAATACAATAACGAATCGAATACATTTAATACAGTTCGAGGATCTCTGGCCAATTTTTATGATTATTTTTATGAAATTCAAACATGATTATACCTAGTAATTTAATTACAACGATGCTAATGTTACTGCTTTGCTACTACCATTCTTTTAAACGTAAAGTGACGTTAAGGTAATTCTTAACACGACAAAGTGCAATCTATATCTATATAGAGCAATAATGTTACAAATATTTCCATAAGTCTTTTTGATATTTTTCATGAGAACGAGAACTTTAAATAGCTATGATATCGTGAATCAGCTGTAATGTTTTCTAGCTAGTTGAACACTGAAGTCTTTCAGTCTGTTCGAGCATCCCCTTTCATTTTTCTTCATCCTTTCCTACCACAGTTGCCTTCATGCGCCCGCTTATAGTATTTCCTTGTGCTGCAGTTTGCACTCTTATATTGCCCGAGACAATCCAGGCACTTTTTGTTTGATTTAAAGTAAATGATTCGACAAACCTAGATATTGTTTCAATTCCGATAAATTTTCATCGCAACTTTGAAAGTTTTATCTTGGAATTTTCCACGCGATTCGCAGAAATCGAAACAAATTAAATTCTGTATTATTTTAGAAATAATACTTTTCTTCTTCTTTTCTGTCAAGTAATAAACCTCAATTGATCGTGAGTCACTGTCGAATATAAAATTTTTCAGAATCTTTGTAAATTGCTTAATGTTGTTCGGAAAATCGTATAAAGAAAATAGCAGTGAACAAAGTAAAGAGACATATTCCTGAAAAAGATTAAAAATCGTGAAACATTGAAGTTTATAAAAGTTGTCTTAGTTGAAAGAAGTCATCTAAGTATCTGCTTTCTTTTTAATGACACGAAAAATATTTATTGTACTATTTGAACGGTCTTGAAAAAGGAATTTCAAAGAAGAAAAAATTGTATTGTATTTTGGAGCGCATGGAAGAATACATTTTTAAAATTGTTTAATTCAAGTGTGTGCGAGATTACGTGATAGCACAAAATGATCGCTCAACTCATTATCCACGATTAGCTACTCAGACACTGGATCGAAAATTTCCAAATCGATTCAGGTATTGCCAAATATATTTTTCCATTCCACAGAAAAATAATTTTTCTTCCTTTTCTCTTTTAAAATCATTCAAAATTATGGTACAAACAGTTTTCACGCGATGGGAGCATTTTTCAAAGAAATCACTCCCAGTAAAGTGGACCTTGATAAATCATTTCACCCTCCTTTACAACCACTATATTACGCCCAACCTTTGATTATGAAGCAACAAATCAAAAGGCTTTATTATCGCAAAGAGTAAATGTATTGCCACAATAGATTCTACGAGATACATAAATTTTGGTCGAATAAATTGCTAAGAATCTTCCCTCAAGTGTCCAAAGTGGGATATCGAAAACGACTAATAGAAATTCGAGGTACAGTCAGTTTCAAAAGGACGGAGTATTTCCACGAATCCGACATCCGTGACGATCCCTCACTGAAAAGTATCTCGAAGTGCTAAACTGGGTGTCGATATTAATACCCTCGAAATCTATATCGAGAAAGAGAGACCGACCTCGTTTCCGCCCTTAGAGAAAACCACCTTGCGGTGGTGGAAGACTCATTACAGAAGCAGCTTCTCCTGTCGCAAATTTCCGGAAACATCGCTGTCGAATATTTGATATATTCTGATTGATATATTCTTGAATCTCGACATTCTTCGACCGGAATAATGCAATTTTGTAAAAGGTATGAAACTATGTGCAATCTTTCTCATTGATGGAAATCATCGTTCTTACGTCCTTTAAAACATTTGATCGTTATGAACATTAAGTAACATGAAATCTACTTATTTCAATTTTGACTAACTTGTAGGTTGAATGTTACCTTAGTGTTCAATTTATAAAAATTTCAAATTCTTTCCATCTTTTACAAGAATTTTTTACGGTATTTATTCTTCGTTCTTCTTAACTAATTTCGAGAAGAAATAAAGGAAAATTAAACAATTCCTTACAAGAAATTTAGGTACAATTGATTCAAACATTGCTAGAATTAAATTATCATAATACTTTCTCGCAATAATATGATATAAATCACAATGTTGATAATTTTCTATGAAAAATGGACGACATATCGTTACAATCTCTAATAATTCGTGAGTTTTCATGTTTCCTCTTTTATCTTAAATTTATGTTAATTTATATACTGTTCAGGAAACGTTTCTCATCATATTCTATACAAAGTTATCTCGAAGATGGGCTTCTTAGATCAAAACCTTATGCAAGCATAGTTTAACTTTCTCCTACGTTAAACATTTCGAACCATAGTTTGTATTACCTTTAGTAACATGGAAATACATTAACCCGAGTAAACGTGAACGAAAAACTATACAGTTCTGTATATACAAAAGTAAAATACATTCTACAAGAAGTACCACATAAATAGAATAATTTAAAGAAAGCTATTAACACACTGTATAATATGTCGTTATTTTTTCCAAAAAAATCTTACTCGTATTATTATATCGCCCACCAGTAGCAATCCGTACAATTTTTTAAAACAAAAAGGCACGACATTTTCCATTCCGTAGATGCGATCAATTTCAAAGGTTCCTCTCTTTCTTCAATCATTGATTTTCTTCAGATACATACGCGGAACACTTTAATATACTGAAATCTATCGTTCCAGTGTTAACGACGTACGCGGTAGCGATATTTCGGCTGCGAGGACACTCCGTGGAAAAAGCTCGGCTGCGTGTGGGCTAGAGCGGGTAGGCGATGAAGGGGTTGGGTGTGGGGTGGTGTGCAGGGGAAGTTCGTCGAGAAAGTCGCGCTCAAAGCTCTCTAACCTCCCTTCGCGTTGAAGTTCCCCCGCATTGCGGAGACTACGCGATACGACTCGGTGAAAACCCATCTTCTAATAAACTTGCCAGGCAAAACGACGAGGACGACGCGGGAAACGGGGATCCGCCTCGTCTTCCTTCTTCTGCTTACGTTACACGGAGACGGACACCGTCGATGTGTGAGTTCCACGCCACATTCTTCACCAGGCCGTCGACACACCGCCGATAACGCGGGACGCAACGGCGCGGAAGTCGGGAAATTTTCTTGGACAAAGGGGCGAATCCGTGGGAAACGTCGCGGTGGATCGGACCCGCGAGAACTTCGGAATTAAGAGCGAGTTTAGATCGCGCTATTACGCCCGATAATGCCGCGGAAAGAAAGGATCCTGTCTACCGAGAGATATGGGGTGTCGGTGCAGCCACGGGGGAAGTTCACGGGTGAAATTTTATGCCCACCACGGAGACGATATACGCGACTTCTTGTGCTGGTTGCCGGCCCGGTGAATCGCGTCGAACACTAATTAGAAGCTTTTTTTAACTTTCCTACTATCGGTAGATATATAACGGTTGAAACTTCTGGGTAAGGATTTAGCAATGATCTAACATTATTCTTTTGGTTTTTGTAGAATGGTGTAAAATATTGGAGATTTGTATACGTTAAAGGGGTAAAATTTGTTGTGGAATTTTGCTTCGGTGGTACATTAATCGAGTACTAATTTAGAATTTCGTGAAACGTTTTTTTTCATTCTCTGGTATTTGTTAGCAGTTGTATTTTGAGTATTATGAGTAAGTACGAGTAGTGACGAAAATTCTCTTGTAATCAGTCAGTGATGGCCTAACGTTATTGTTTTTTGTAAAATGGTGAAGTATATAAAACAATGGTATACGTTAAAAGGGTAGGTCTAGAATTCCAAAAAGACCAACCTGTTTTTTGGGTGTACTATTGTTTTGATATTTCAGGTAGAGAGAATGTGTATTGACAAAGGGATTGTCAAACATGGAAAAATGGGCGAAGTTAACTGAATTTTCTGTGTACTCCGATATTACGCGTTGAAATTTTGAAGCAACTTCCATCGAAACAACATTTCGCAAAATGGTGGCCGCGATATTTGAAGATACTTGCAATATTACACGCGCGTACACGAAGCAGGTATACGTCCTTCGACGAGTTTCTGTAATTTCGAAATTTATAAATTTCGTGGAGAACAAAATCAGATTTAAGCGGTGTTTAATATTTAGCCGACGGTACGATTTTCGGTGAAAATAGTATTTTTGAAAGTGTCGATGCTTTTAGAACGCTATCGCAAAATGCGTCACCGGTGACATGCAATATTTTACATGCTCGTAGAATTTCGCGGAAAAAAAAGAAGCGTATTCGAATGTAACTTTACATGCGTATCGTGTTTTACGAAACAAAATGTACAACATACTCTGTTTTACGAGAAACGTAATTCCCATTCAGGGTTGTAAAGCAACGCACAAAGGCGCATTAGACACAAAGGCACACGAGATAGTATAATCGCAGCTTTGTTCCCAGCCAGCGTGGGATATTTATTTTCATTGTGCAATTATTGTCATAATGTCCATTTCTAATGTAGAATACTACCACATTTTACTCGCATGAATTGTACATCCCCAAAGCATTTACTCCTCATGAATTTCACATAAGCGGGACTTCATCAATTTCTTACTACACCAGAGTTGGCTGAAAGTACAGAATACCTTACCACACGTGACCACTAGGTATAAAATAACAAAGCTGAAAGAGAAAATATATAAATTTCCTTCTGATACGATTAGCTTGCACATATTTTACAATATACGTGAATGTAAAAATCTTATCGGTTGCTATTTAAATTCGTGCACTCGATAAAACTTTGCTTTTCCTCGTTGCACGTAACTTTTAATTCCTTGTAACATTGCAATTGTACGCGGATTGTGAAACCTCCGAAAATAACGGTTGAAGTTATTGAAATGTATTCGAATAAATTATTTTTAAAATATCGCAAGGACAATCATTTTACGGTATTAACGTCGTTGTTGTTAAATTCGTATACACCGATCAATTTCACAATTTTGCACAATATTTTGTACTTCGATTCTTTAACGTGCCAGCTTTAAAATTAATTTAACTAAATTCGTACGATGGTCGAAACTTTAAAACGATACCGTGCACCTGTCGATGTGTAGAACACAAATACAAAATTTCCATATTCATTACGGGCATTATATCTTCACGAGAATATTACTAATGGATTGGCTTAGTTTTTTTTACGATAACGAGGCCGAATACGATCTCATTGCAGCTACGTCTAATTAAACATACGAATCACCTCTGAAAAACTTTCAATTACGTATGATTAAATGCTCTGCGAACTAGTTCGTATTTTCATTTATTTTCGTCGGTAAAACCTTACCAATTAATCGATAATACTCGCACGAAAGTACAGTGACACATATAAATATTTTCATTTTCGTTCTTCGATCGAATCCGTTTTTATTCATATAAGTGGTGAGGACGATTCAGAAACTTTTATCGAGTTGAAGTTTCAAACTTTTAACGAGGAATTACTGTACGAGTGATACCTGCGCGGTAAAACGCACACGCATCTATTATTTTTACGAATCTTGATAAAATCTTTGAGAAACCAAAAACAAAAATAAACTATATAAAAAAAAGCACAAATGGAATTCAATATCTTCAATTTGCTAGCGTAGAATGCCAACACGATGATAAATTTCACTAGCCTTAGAAGTACGGTACAAAAGTTTCGCGCTAAATTTAATAATAAATTCAAAAGAGATTCGAAAACAAGCACAATTGTGAATGTAATTCTATTTTAAATTACCCAATCTTTCGCAATTCGTGTCTTCTTCGATACGCGCAGTAGGAATGAACTTGAATCCGAACGAAATTCCCTTTCTTTCTCTAGTTCTTTTCACCAAAGAGGGCTGAAAATGTGACGAGTGGAAACGTTGTAAACATAACCGAAATAAACAATTTTAGAATCATTGGCTGCATCGAAAATACGCCCGTCCCTGACTATCCTTCTTCCTGAAGTAACTGTCACCCCAAGAACGCAGTTTCAACCCTTTTTTTTTCACTCGTAGCCTTCGCTGACTTACGCCACTGTACTTTCTCCCGCGCGCGCTTGCACGTACACTTCGAGATCCGTTACTGGTTTCGGTAGCTGTGTATGCGTGTACGAGGGAGCGCTCGTTGCACCTGTGTGAGTTCACTTTCTCTGTTTTTCTTCCACAACCCGATGGAACTTCCCCCCGGGCGAGGGTGTTGATACTGCCGCGTGAATATGCATCCGCCTACTTGAATAACGGTTCAATTAGGACTGTTGTTTTGTTCGGTGCACTTTAGTGCACTCGATAAGGGCGAAACGCTCACGGAGATATATACGCACGAAACATAATTGCCGAATAATTGCGCTGCGGGTCGCGGCTTTCTTTTGCTATGCAAATGCGCGCGACGCGATTAATGGAATTTCTTCGTTTATCGTAATCTAACGCGCGTTGAACGTTTCGTTGTTATTTATTTCCAATTCACGACGTATTTGTTTGTACTCGATCGAACGGTGAACACATCGAGGCGTTGATTAATTTATTTTTTTATCGTCCGTCGAAAACGTCACTGAACTCGGTTTTCGATTAATCGTCCACGCTGATGTAGAACGCGTAGGTAGTTCTTCGCTCGTCAGATTTCATTTTCGGTTTCGCGATACGAATTTGGATAACCAGAATGATTTTTACAAAGCGGAGACTTCGAGGGAGAATTGTTCCAGAGGGGTTGAGAAGGTTACACGGTCCATTTCCTTTCTTTACGCGGGAAGGTTATTTTTCCCCTTCCAAATGCTTGTTTCGATTCTTCCAAACGAATGTTTGCTTCGATGATTTCAGCAAAAATCGAATTAATCTGTGCACATGCTATAATACACGTACAAGTATCGCTTTTATCACGATACCTCGTAATTTTCAAAAATAATAATCTCTATTTCACGTATACTAATCATAATCGTCATCCTCTCCCACATTTTACCTTACTTTTAATTTTACTCGACCTAAAATTGTTTAGAAACGATCTCATTTTCATCGCGAAAATCACATCAACGCGTTCATAATACAACCTCGAAGGTACCAACGATAAAAAATATAAACAATTACAACATCCAAGAAATACAAACAGCTGATATCAGCCAATGTTTGCTCTCGTGACCTTAATTCTCTTCGCATCTAATTTTCTTCTATTCAAAATTTGAAAAAAAAAGAAACCGATTCAACTCGTCTTTGTACTCGTCCTCACCGTGAAAACCTTACCGATGCACCCGCGACACTGTCTGCGAGACACGACGACGATACAAAGTTAAAAAAAAAAAAAAGGTACAAAGAAAAGGTACAAAGAACTGTAATATCTAAGGGAGACCGTGGACAATAATTTATTCGTAGAACCGTTCGTCATTTCAGCGTGCTCGGGATTTGTATCGATATCGGGTACTGCGTGGCATCGCTGTGAACGTGTTAACCAGCGCGCGACACGCGCACATGGGATGCACAAAGCGCGCGGCGATGCATCGACAGCGCGACGCATCGATTCAAGTTAGGCGCGCGCAACGACCACTCCCCCCTCCCTCTAGGCACGACGTCCCTCGCCCGGGCTGTGCGGCTCTCATCCGCGTTCACCGTCCCCGTGCCGCGATGCATCTGTTTTCGGTCGTCCCTACGGACCAACGGGTCTTAGTAAATATGCACCCGCCCTGCGAGGATCGTAAACTTTTCCACCCTCTCTCGCACGGTCAGCCCCTACCACCGGCACAAATCATCCGCCGGTGGCGCCTCGACCCTGGAGACGTCGAGAATCGCCAGGGATCACGAGTACGGGGGTGGAAGCGCCCTGTGTGTTTCGTCGGTCGGGAAACTGGAGGACGCGGGGACGGAAGAAAATAGCGCGGATACCGTGGGACGATGAAGTTGGCGAAAAAGAAGGGACGACAGGCGATGCACCGTGCTTCCACTTCCTTGCTTTGCCCCCTACCCCTACCCCCCTCAAAGGACCCTGTTCCCTGGTGATATACGACCCCCGGCTCGCTTACTACCGAGATAATAATTATTTTCACAAAGGGGCGTCGCCGGCCTTTATGAGTGGCGGAATTTTTGTCGTTTTACGGCGAACTCTATTTAAAGAGGCTTACGTCGGTCGAGTTTCTCGGTCGACGACGCTCGGTATTCTTCGGTTTATCGAGTTTCGTATGTACACTTACGGAAGAAAGTTGAGATCGTTCGCGAATTTCTGTCTGTTCTTTATTATCGTTGCTTTATTTGGCGGGCGGGAGATTCGTTCAAATTGTACAAGTACACGATCGGGGAAGAAGAAATGTTACTACAGTGTGCGAGATTTAATAGGAGGCACAGAGGAATTTATCAAATGGACGAAGTCTGTTTGGAGAGCTGTTGAGTCGATGGTGGTCGGTATGATTCGGTTTATCGAGTTTCGTATGTATAATTACTGACGGACGTTGGAAGACAGAGAAAATGTTTTCTAATTTCTGTACATTGTTCCAAATACGAGATGCATGGGTTAAAATTAGAAATGATGCGAAAGGGTAACATTTTACGTGCGAAAGGGTAATATTTTACGTGTGAAGTCGAATGTGATTCGTAGTACGAAGTTCGTCAAGTATGACGAGAAAACAATTTAATTAAAATCGTTGTATTATCACGAAGATTAAAAAACGATATGAAAAATTTGTCGTCGCGTCAAATAGTTATTCAAAATCTTATTAGATTATCGTAAAAATTGTAAATACACGCGCAACATTGTTTTTTTTAAGTATTGTAATATAATCGAAGCAAAGTAGGTTTCTTAATTTTCCTTACAAAGAGTTGCTCGTTTTTTCATAATAGTTATAGTCTTTCTTCGAGCATATTCGAAAAGAAACTTATTTTTGATCGATTTATAAGATGTTATAAAATTCGCTAATAATTACTTTGTTTAATAACTTTTGTCTGTAAGTGTAGTTTCCGCTGACGAGGATCTGGTTGTGCTTCGCACGAAGCACATAGGTCGTGTTCTTTCATGGAATAGCGTAATCTTATTACGGTGGTGTGTAACCATTTCCGTTGCTGGCTCGAGTGAAATGAAATAAAAATTGTACGAGAGTCGAGTTTCGAGCAAAGACGAGAATAAAATAATATATATTTCATATAACGTATCAAATTTATTAAAAGCGAAAGAATATATATTCGAAGCTCCGTGGAATTATTTTCGTTTTAATTACGTTCGTAATTGTATAAATCGCGGTAAATTACAATAATAGTACCCTCGATTTCATTTTGCAACTTGTTTCTAACTTTGTGTAATATTCGATAAAGAAATTTTTATTTTTCAATTTCACGAATCCCGTAACTCGTATCGATAAATTCCAACGAAGGGATACCTGTGATTAATTTCGTAGACGATTTATTTATTTTTTTCTTACTCTGGAGAACAATTTTCAAACTATCTCGCTACCTTCTAGACAGGAAGTGAAAATACTGCGAGTATAACTTGCGTAAAATGGGCAAGCAGTTCCCGCGACAACTTCGTTTGTCGATTATACGCTGTCATGGACGCGTGGGCAGCTGTCACCCTCTAGTCAAATCGTTTCGCTCAAGCAAGTTGATAGTTTAGCTCTCGAAACGAGATTGTAAGACTTCTTCGCAAACGAATCTCGTCGTCGGGCAAATAGACACAAGCGGCTTAAGCACACCGTACAGATTGCTCGTGCCTGAGTTCATGAGCATCGTTTTTATTCGTTTCTATCCGGAACTTCCGTTTCGCCGGCTTATCGCCAGAGTTTCGTAACACTACTCTCTTATATTCCGCCGGAGCTACTTCACTTCCCTCGACTCCGACGCGTTCTGCAGTTGCGGTGGCAGATTTGCATTAACCCATTAAGTACCAGTGACCTATTTAAGGTACGTAGGAAAAAACGTTCGTTGACCGGTATTCAAATTTATTTCAATATCGGGTGAACTCGATACTCGAGCAAAGTAGACTGTAATTTCTTTACAACCTCTTCTACGATACACCGTTGTCATACACGTGATTTATCACGCTTTACTAATATTTTACCGAGTGTGTCAATGAATGGTAACAGGCAGTTATTAATTATCTGCAAGACAGCTAACAAATTCATCGGGAATTGTCCTCGAGATTTCAAAGAAACAACGTTTCTTCGTTTTATCGTTCAATAATTTATACATGGGATGATATTACATAGTGACATTGGTTCACAAAATTTGTTAAGCAGAATATTATGGGTAAGAAAATATAGTCAGCAGTAAATTCGGTTTTTGCTTGTCTGGAATATTTCTACGGTGTACATTATACGTATCGTTCGTAGTGTTATACGTACGCGTATCGATGTACGTACGATGGAAAAAACGAAGGATTCGTCGCCGAATTTCGTTTCCCTTTCGTCGGAGTTCATCGGCAAGGGACGAAGGGACGGGGGTGGAAAGCGAAGAGACGCCGCTCGAGGATTCAAACGACGAAACAAGTATCGCGCTGCAAAGCCTCGCTGGCTGCAGACGTGCGCGACTCATTTTCGGAAGTGGTTCATTTTTTATTATTCCCTTTCTCTCTGAGTCGTGAAATGTCGTTCAGGAGCGTATCGTCTACCGTGCACCGTCCTCTCCTCTTGCGGAGAAAATATTTTCCGAAGCTTCTGGCTTTTGTATCGAAATGATTCGATCGAATTACCACAGACGAAGTGGGGAGGATGCATCGTGAGGAGAAAAATAAAACTGTTAAGCACCGATCGATAGTAGATGCACACTTTCGTATGAGAAATTATCACTGGAAGCTTAAATAAAAACGATAGTAAAAAAAAAGAAAAAAAAGAACAGTGCCTCTTGTATTCTAATTTTTCCTTTGATGAGAGAAATAAATGGGTAAAAATTTGCTTATAATCGATGCTTCTTTCGCTTGCTATTAAATGTCAAAGTGTGAAGGAAAAATATGCAACGGTACACAAAGAAGTAATAATTCTTAATACCTTTTATCTTTGTGCAATTATAAACAAGTATTTATCAAAATTAATAACGTTTATATTTCGTTTGAAAATAAGTTTGGTTAATCGTTTCTCGAAGGTATTTCTGTCGGTTGGAATTATTCTCTGTTTCTCTTTATTTCTTACTGGGGAAAAAAGTATTCTCTGCAGGGTAGTTAATCAGTTGTGACATATTTATGGAATGCTCTGTAATTTCATTTATTGTTGAGAATAGAAATTTTAAACTTACATCGGTGTACGAAATTTCATTGCTGCGAAACGCGAACTACGCGAAACGTACGAGAAATCGAGAATTATTTTTTTAATCAAGTTGAGAGTTTAATGTATCGGCCATTAATAAATACCAAATTAGCAAAGTCAAGAGACACGGAAGAATGCAACACGTACACGGAACGATACAAATTACGCGACAAATGTTCGTGGAACGGCTGGTAAGAAATGAGTGCAGCTCATTCTCGGAAGTGCTAGCGTTTCTTATGGTTCCTTTTCACTTCTAGAAAGGACACGCAATTTAAAATGCTTTTTTCGTAATTCGAAAGAAAATTTCTCAATTCGTTGAAGAATTTAAAAACTTGCAAGTGAAGGGGGTGGGGGGACTGTCGCTCATTTTATTTCGAAAAGCAGAAAATAAAATTTCTCAACAGACACGGGATGTCTTTATACTTTTTTGTTCTCTGAGCGAGAAACGACCGAATAGGTGTGACACGACGGAAATTTTGCAAATCCTTCGCGATACAAAATGTGTAGAATAATTGAAAGACCTTCTGAAATAATTTTTTAATTCATCGAAACGTCCAGTATTTTACAGAACGTTCAAAACTGTCGAGTGAACATATTTTTTGGATGTATTTATCGGTTTTGCGTTCTTACAATAGAAATACTTTCATCTCGTTTAAAAAGTAGAATGAATAAATTATACAATATCTCGTGCTGCATACACAACTATCTCCTTCGAATTAAATTGAAAAAACGAACTTTCTCTGCTGGTAAAGATAGATACATTATCATCGTGCTTCCAATTCAAGAAGCGTATCCACGTACTCTCTGTATCACATGCTCGTAGAATATTCAAAATCGATATTCCCAAAAACAAAGCCCCGAACGAAAAATTTCATTCTATATTTTCAATCTTTTCTACCGCGTAGAATCACCCTCTTCGTTCAACCATCCATACCAAAACACCCTGTATATCGCCACTCGAAAGTTCTTCCGCGACTAAAGAATCTTAAAAGTATCTATTCTTATTATTACAATACTTTGGTATTCTTTACCACGGTCCACTCGAGCGTTTCTGCAGCTCTCTGCGTCTCTCAATCGTTAACTCCCGCTCCCAAAAAAAAAGAAAAAAAATAACAACCCCACCGAGAAAGACTATATACAGCACCCCGTGGATAATCAGCGATTTAACCAAAAAGATTACCAGCACCGAGTATAATTTCGTTTTGGAGGACCTGCTCGAAACGAAATTTGCTCCCCAAAGGAAACAATTTCCCATCAAAACCTTCGTCTCGCTTCAGTTCCCCTCTCCCCTAGCCCGATCCCACCTTGAGAGCGAACGCTTTCGCGCAAAGTTCAACGGACATCCGCTCGCGAAACATCGCCCCCGTGCTACGTCGTCTGTCGGCGTTGAACACGAGAATCGGATCAAAAACCCAGTAGCTGCGATATACCCGGTGCACGAAAAACAGACGAGGAAAACAAAGCGAAAAAGAGAACGCCGGAGTGAAAAGTACCGGGAACCAGGGAGACGCATAATAGGAAAGGACTCAAACGAGGAGACAAGTGTCGCGCGACAAAGGGCTGTTGGCAGGGGTTGCGCACGACTCATTTTCGGAAGTGGTTCATTTTTTATTATTTACAGCCTTCGTCCTATACGCGGGAGAAGCCTCGTCGTACCGTCCCTCGCGTAATCTGACCCAAGAGGAAAGAGGGTGGTGGGAACGGTGATACGTCAGGGTGGCGGGAAGACACGGGGAGAAGGACGAAACGAGCTACGGAAAGAGCAGAGAGGGTTACATCTCACGTGTCTGGAACGACAGGAGACTGGGATCGTCGAACGCAGCCGCGACTGGACGATCAGGAGGGGACAGTTCAGTTAAATGACGGTCGAGAGAAAGAATAGACGATCCCGGTGTGTTCTTCCGGTTTTAAACGTTGACTGCTTTCGAGACGGGACGTTCTCGGTTCTCTATGCGCGAGAAAATCTTTCTCCCGGTTCCCCGAGCTGGAAACTTAAACAACTTCCCGGCTCCGCAGGACCTTCTCAACGACTTTTCATCCGGTCTTCGATCGGCAGTCTTCTAATGGCCGGAGTGGTCAATTTCGCCAAGTTTCGAGGGTGTTATTACCGAATCGGGGGCCCCGTAACTGGGACAACACTGACGTGGAGATCTCTGCGATCTTATTGATAGAGATTTCTAACGGGGACTGCAATTAATCTTTGCGTCAATACCTGGATAAACGTTTCAACTTTCGAGGCACAAGGTCCGATTATGCACGGTGGGGGCGGAGGTTGATTCGAAAACGGGATCTATTCAGACGGAATTCGATCAATTGCGTTCACAATGTTATATCCACGTACAATTAAACTTTGTGCACGTACCTGTTTAATCTTTCAACTTTTGGAGCCTTGGCTTCGATTATGGATGGTGAGGGACGTAGGTTAATTTGAAAGGGGAATTTATCAAGTCTGAATTTAATAGTTTGTATTTACAATGTTGTATTAATGTACGATTAAACCTTGTGCACGTACCTGTTTAATCTTTCAACTTTTGAAACCTAGGGTCCGATTATGGCCGGTGGGGATGAAGATTAATACCTATTTAATCTTTCAAATTTTGGAGCCTAGGGCTCGATCATGGATGGAGGAGCGAAGATTAATTTGAAAGGGGGATCTATCGAGGCATTATTCGATACATTTACAATATTGTATTAATCTGCAATTGATACATTTTTAAAGCGACCCCTTTTGTCATGCATTCGTCACAAGGCTCTATGTATCTGTGTATAAATTTGTCAGAGAACCTATCGACAAAGCAGACTGGCGCCATCTAATGGAAGGAACTAATTATCAGACATATGTTAAAATTCGAACTCGTCGTAACTATCAGTCGCAGAAGGATCATTGTAAACGAAACACGTGTCGGTGAAATAAATAAACCGTGTTAGTCGAAGCTAAATTAATGGAACGCGAATTTATTGAAAACTGCCTTGCACATTTTCCCCTGTCCCGATATAATTGTACCAAATAGCAACTAATAAGAATTAAGCACAGTTTATCTCGACACCATTCCCCCAATGGTTTGCCCCCTGCGACGAAACGCTTCGATCCCGTATTCGTAGATCCATGGGGTGGTGTCCCCATTCGGATATCATCGTGTGTCTCCGAAGGGTCGTTATTTAGAAAATGTCACGTCAGTTAATTAACGCGTTTTAAAAATAAAGGGAGACAGAAATTTGTATTTTGGTACACGACACGTAACGAAACGCTTGCTCAATACCCAGGATACCTCTTAACGATACATCAAACTGCTCATAATTAGATCCGACTGCGTAACAAATCAACTGTTGCACTCCCGAACATGCAAGTCGACCACATACCGTAATATCGCAGCAACGTTGAGGACACATGCGATAGATAACGTTATTGTGCTAATTTCAACTATCTATCAACACGGTTTAATTTAGGTAGCGGTCCAAATGAGGCAATGTTGTTTATCGATTTCGCAACGATATGGAAATGACGTGTAACAGGAATCGTTGAATTTTGTATTTATTTCCTTAAAAATCGATGCTTCGTCTTATACCGTTGATATTCGAATTTTCACTTATAATTATTATTCATCTCCGTTCACTTTTCAAAGAGATGCATACTCGCCATTTTTGTTTGTACGATTTCGAGGTAATCGGTAACTTTTTAAAATGAGATCGTGTATTATAGTAACGAACGTGAATAGAAATTGATCGATTTATTTTATGACCTAGAATTTATCATGGACTGAGCAATTTGGATTTAATTAACGCAATTGTTTCGACAAAATTTTTGAACGTTTAATATCCAAATTACTGGATTCGATGTAATAGATATATATTGACAGATTTTTTACAAAATCTCGTAAAGAAATGAAAGAAAAAATTATTTCTCTGATTACAAGCAGTCCTTGAAACAATGTATCTTTACTCGAGAAAGTTTTCACATATAAATTAAGGTGGATAATCGTGTCATCCGTTTAGCCGAGACACACTGTATACAATTAAAAATGTATTATTAATTGGATAGAGTACAATTGAACCGAATCATTTCTGATTCATCTTTTTACACACTGTATTTTATATCTCGCAGTAAATGAAAGTAATTGATACGTTTTTGACAACAATCTCGACATTCTGTATAAGTTAACCTAATACTTTAAATTCGATGACTTCTAATCTTTTTATGTTCGTTTAATCCTGTAAAAAGATTTTCCTTGCATAGATTCATGCATCGAGGAAGACCCAACAATTAGGGTCGAAACGTCTACACGTTTCGTGCAAGTATGTCACGCTTCTATTAACTACGTTTATCATTTTTCTATTCGTCCACATCGCAAACAATCACCGTGCTTTTTTCATCCGGAGGATGGTTCAATTAATGAAAATTTATTCACGCGGAAACAATTGACCCGCGTAGTAGTTAATCAATTATTGCCCACTTAGTTGGTTCAACGAGAACTTATTTTCAAGTCGGATAGGAATGTCGCGTTACAGCATCGTCACGAACGGGTTATCGATTTTAATATTATTTTGCATCAAACGACGTTTAAAGGTTCGAATAATCTCTGTAATAAAGCGCGCCACCCGTAGGATTCGTGCCGCATTAAGGTTGCCTCGAACTACTTAAAAGATTATTTTTCGAGTTTATTAAATAGATTAGTACCTTTCGAGCAATATTCAACACTCTAAACAGGAATTATATTAAATCCACCATCGTATTCCTCATTTCCGTCCAGCTCGATTTGAATTCCAATATCTGCCGTTGGATGGAAATTCGGACGACTTATTGTCAATTCAAATTGAAAATAATTCGGTTACCACATTAACGCGATAGAAATTTACTTACACGTGATTCTAATTCGAAAAATATTTGTCGCCAATGTCTGCTTCCGTCTGTTGTGTTTACAGGTTCTGCATTCACCAGACAAAGTGTCACTGTACAGTATTGATTTTATAAAACCAAAACGCGCTAAGTGAAATTCATTTTTTCAGATGTTTTCACTGGATTGTATTAACGATACGTGTGAAAGTATTTTACTGAAATATTAAGGTCGCTGATCGCTTTGAAAAAAAAGTTATTTCGCATTATTGCATCGAAAAGATACATTTCTGGTAAACTCTTTTAAAAGAAAGTACAATGACATTCTCACTTTGGGAAAGAAATTTTATGTATTTTATATACAATGCAGTGAATAAAAAAATATATATATACATAACAATATTCAGTCACGTCCCTTTCTCATCCATAATTGCCTGAACACGTCACTCTATACTTTCGATATTCTTTCAACAGTTCCGCCAAATGTGTATACTTCTTTTTCATCGAAAAAGCTTTAAAATAGTTGTAAGACGCTGCTACGAATTAAGTGCATTTTCCCAATAATTCGATCATCCACTCTGCATCAATTTTACCTCGGATGCGTTATTTCTTCGAGAGAAGAGACCGTTCGATGTTGGAATACCCAAGACTTTATTTTATCGGTAATTGAAGGGTAAATACGAAATTGATGGTAGCAGACATCTTGTTGCGCCGCGACGCGCGTATTTTCATCAACCCGTCGTAATTGAGAAGGTTATTCCGCGTATCGGATTTGCCTGTAGCAGTTTTGACGTGCAATTTCGAACCACGTTTGCTTAGTAATCCTATTCCATCGTTGAGCGCATAATTTAATTTTAATTTCTCGTTCCAAGAAAAAGGCGGACAAAAGCGAACGTACCATCGAACCCAATTCCCAGACGTTCGATCGATGGACACAACGGGACACGGATCGATGGAATTCCGTGCAATTCGTTTCCAATTGACATTAACAAAGACAAGGAGCTTCCGTAAACGGGGTCCCGGATACCATGGAATTCCGAGCGGAGCTTGGAAATTACGATTTGCCCATAAAAGTGGTCGTAAAGTCTCGCGAAGGTTTCCTAATTCCACTTAACACTTCTACGACGTCGCTGTCGCGACTACCCGTCTTAAAACATCTGCGGGATCGTAAGCATCAACTTTAAAGAGTTCTCCGTCCATCACGATAGGCAGCAAGTTTCGGTTATGACATCAGCATTGTTACGCGGGACCGTATTGTACGTACTTAACGGACCCGTTGAAACTTTCGCGAGAGTTTTCCACGAATCTTTGAGGGAAACGTGCCCTCCTCGAACGAACTTTCCTTGTCCATCGCGGCCACCTTTGTTGCCCGTTAATACATTTTCTCTGGCTCTCGTAAACAGTTCGTTGACCAACGAACGTTCAAAATTGTCACGAATACTCGACGATACGGTAACAACGATGAAACACCTCTTCTTACGATTCGTGGGAAAATATTAAAGTTCGGGGATCTACACCGAGATACGAAACGTGAATAGTTTTTTTAATCAACGTTGGCGTTGACAAAGAAACAGTAGAAAAGGAATCGTAAGGAAATACAAGGTACTCGATTATTCTTCCGCCCTTGATATTTATGATTTTGTAAATGGGACAAAATTTTGTGCGAGTTATTTATCTTCTCGTACATTGCGAACTACGTTAATGAGCTTTAATGAATAATTATGATTTTTCATGGCTCATAACTTCGTTTAGTTAAAAAACTTACGAGTGACCATTTATTATTTCGAAACCCGATCAAAATTTATTCAGGGGTACACTGATTAATGGTGCACAAGGCGTTAGTAACATGCGTACTGTAATACAAAATGTGCATAAACATTAATAGCGATAACATTGCGTTATTAATAGAAATTAACCGTAATTACACGTTGCGTGAATATTGATCGCAATAGTCAATTTGTAGAAATATTTGATCGTTTTTCGACCACATCGAACAGAGAGTCGAGGTAATGGTAATTCTGTGACGTCATTCTTTTCAAAATATGTATTGACTCGTAACCAAAAATTTTCAATTTTTCCAGAACCTTTGAGGTAGACGAATCTCCCGACTTTGGACGTAGCTTCTGCTCAAATTTGATACTCTGTGTCTTCTGGACCTCCTATTGGTACTCGTTGACTTCTGCTGAGCAGTATTGAATGATAGTCAGCATTGGTGAGCACTCTCAAATATTGAAACGTGTCCTTCTTTAAATGTGCCTATATTTCCCTTTTGTTCTTTGTAGACGAAATCATTTTTTCTCGTGTATTTATTTTTTGTTTTGGTTTTGACTATGTAGTACTACATAACTGTATCTAATCGATAATCAATTTGATTTTTTTTTTTTTATATTTTCTTACTCCTTTGGTAAATATTGCATCGAAAAATAAGGATTTTCTATCATAGATTTTCTCCATATACGAGCCTTTGTGATGTTCCAAGTAATTATCAACTGGCTTCTTTTTTGCTCATTCACTCGTTCCTCGCTTCGATCACCCCAACTTGTATAAACAGTTAGCCAGTCGTATAGCTAGTTTGAACGGTTAATTGCCCCTCTGTGGCGTTTCTGCTTCCAGGAAAAGATGTTTAGGGAATGTTCGGGGAAACAAGTAGCCGAAATCAGAAGGACTCTCTCTGTCTATGTTGATATCCTGAACTGTGTTTACACTTGCGTGGCTCGCAACGGAGAGAAGTGGGATACCTGTTTGAATTATGTTTCGCTTCAATCAGATACACTAGGAGGAAACGAAACGGATCCCAAAGGCCCTGATCTTATTCCTGATGGAATTCTGTTAAACTCTAGCAACAACAAGACCCCTAGAGTAAATGTTCTTGCAACTGCTGGAAACTAGAGTTTAGAATTCTTCATTCTGAGTCAAACCTCCCTGGTACTGGTGGTTACTACAAAGTAGATATTTTTAATTTACGTTCTTCGAATGAACGAGGTTAAAGACACACTAGAACGAGTACTCGTGAACTCTACGCGTAGAACTCTCTCTTTCAATGACCCTAGGTCCAACTCAACAATTCACGACGCGTCTCTCCCAATTTTGCCTCATTTCTCGTTTGTAATGCACGTAGAAGGAGATCGATGGAACTTTGATTCCATCTATCTCCCTTTGGGTTTCTACTCGTTGCAAGCTCCTGGTGGTAAAACTTGGTAATTGGTATTACTCGAGAAGAAGGATCGTTCGTTTCATCTAGTCTGCTACTAACCGAGAAAAATTAAAAAGAAGTCAAATTTTAACATAAGTATCCTAAACCTCTGATGTAATTCGGTAAATTCGTTTCTAGTATCCGTGGACTTTTCTTTGCTTCTTTCTCTTTCTGTGATTCTAAATTATGAGATATTTCTAAAGTGTTGTTTGATCGTTTCATTCTTGAAAAGGTATCATTATGTAGCGTCAGAGGGTAAATAGAATTTGGAAAATTTTAGTAAGCTTCCAGAGTAGCTGCAAGTTTCAAAATATTTTGAGTTCTATGTACTCCAGCATCTTGCTAAAATATTTCAACTTCAGATTTTAATGTTGGAACATACTTGGAGGTTGAAACTGAGTATAAAGACGACACGTCACAGTGTTAGCTTGGAATGCAAAATTGTATATAAGAAACCCGAGTAAATATGTGTGCAGCTTTGTTTAAGCAGAATCTGGTTTGCACTTAGGCGACCTCGTCCCGAAGCTCACTCCGATTACAGTAGTAATTTGAATAGTAGAAACTTCGTACGAAGCACGTCGTATCCATTCATAAAATTCTAAGGACATTGAAACACGTTCCTATGGCTGGGAACTTGTTTCTCGATTCGATCAACGTCACGGTTCCGACCTCGGTATAGTTTTCACTTTCTTTCGAACGATCGTGATTAATCGGTAATTTCGATCACCAATAAAAATAATATAACCGTGGAAGGAAAGCGAACGGGAATAAAGAGATTAATTATCGAATGCACTTACCAGTCTCCATCTTGGAGAACGTTATCGGATATCAAGGGACAGATTTTCTTGCGGTAATCGTCGCGAACACGAAACATCTTTATCGAAAGAACGTGTACTCACGCGGCAAAGTATAAACGAGGTTTTGAAATCCACCAGATGCAAAACGTTTTGGACGTGCTGCGATGACGTCACGATGAGATTTAATTCCCTGAGAAGTATCTGAATTTCTGGCGACGTTTGAAAGGTTCGCAGATGTTTCAAACGCGGTGCAATTTTCATTTAGTCGTTCTCTATGGCTTGCGCGTATTTAAAGATTCGGCCAACAACTTTCAAACAAATTTCAACTTCAAAGTTCTATCTTTACGGTTGTATACGTATGTCCTTTGTTGGATAAATTTACTTTTTAAAATATCTTTAAAGTATCCGTAAGATACTTGCAAAGTGTCTTACATTCATTTTTCTAAACGATTATAAATGTAGATAAAGTTTCATAAGATACTATATTAACGCTTTTAGTATACTCATTAATATACTCACATTGGTATATTCATTAGTACGCTCACATTAGTATGATTATTAGTATGCTCATATTGGTATGCTCATTAGTGTAGTCACTAGTATATTTAAATTAATGGATTCATTAGTGCACTCACATTGGTATACTCACGTTGCAACGAAAAACATAGTTCTTCGTATAGAAGACGATATTAGTTTTTTCACTTGTGGTTTGTTCAAAATCACCTAGATTTCGCGGAATAATTTAATTTCGATCGATGCATTTGCATCTGCAATGGATCGTGTTTCGAGACGAAAAACAACGATGACTGCAACTTTAGTCGCGATCAGGTAGTTTATAGTCTCGCGGTAACAAAGGTAGACTCTAATTACGGTGCAAGTTAATATTTTGAAAGTTAATTAAAATTACACCGTGACACGGGAGAAATACACGTTGGCATAAATTTGACATTAATTTGCACACGAATTAAGTGCGTGCGTCACTGCAACGCCGATGACACAACGTCAATGCGGCTTAATGTAATCCGAGAATTTAAGTTGATACGCGAGATTCGTTTGCAACATTATCACTTATAAGTGAGACAGAAATAACAAGCTTAAATTCATGAAAGCTAATGACGGACAATCTGCCCGCTCAATGAGCGATTTATTAATTAACCGGTTGTACAGCATAATACCTAATTCATTAATTCGCGTAAATGTTTCAACAATTATTAAATCGTTACGATTAAATTGTAATTCTCTTTTTTAGACTTCGATGATTATTCAACACGATGTTATAAAGTACCAAATTAAATTATTCGCACGAAGCAGAATGCAAAATATTTGCAATAAATGTGCGTAACACATTTAATACGTAACGACAAAGGCAACGAGTTTCTCCGAGTCTTTGCTCCGGGTGTTATCGTTATAAAGTATAAACAAAACCAACCTCGTTCGTTGATATTTAATTCGCAATTTTATTTGTATCGTTTTTCCCGAAACGATGATCTTCGAGGCAACAATAAATAGTCGACAAACTGTCTCGTGAAAGCCGAGTGGACAGAATTAACAAATAAATTCCCTAATTAGTTAATGCATTTCAAACGAACCGAAATTTAATCCCCAATCCGTAATGTTTGTTTCGTTGACGGCAAAATATTTGCAGTGCAGCGCTCTCATCCGTTACACCAAATCTGCAATGATCCGTTGAAATGTCATTTCGAAATCGACGCGGAAAATGTTTTAGCGAGTGAACTCTAACTGGAAATGGGTATTTGTTTATTTCTGCTTGGGCACTGGTCCCTTGTCCGCCAGAGAAACCAATTTCAATATTAATAGAAACAACACCCCGGCAGAATTAATGTTTCAAAGTGGAACAAATTTCCAGAAAGTTATCCGGTAGAACGAACGAATTACCGGTAAAGAATCGATGTAAACTATCGGCTAATTTTTCGCTAGATGTGTTCGATCAATAGCGTAGAAATTTTAAACACGTTCAAGAAAACCAAATAGGAAAGAAATTGAAACGGAAATGGAAGAAACGCTCGTTGTGCGTCTGTAAAGAACTCTTTTTTGCACGAGGCCAACGTAAATTGGAAAACAAACTCGATATACCGCTCGAACAAATCGTAGCAATAACCAGGTCTAAAGTTTACTTACCTAGAAAATATAGATAAATTGGATTTATCGAAAAGTTTCGATATCAACATCGAAGGACACTGGTCGTCGTTTGAAAATCATATGGAGCGTGTATCTACGGATTTTTAATTAATAACAGTCGATAGATCCGTAACACGAACATGTGATACTGAGTATACCACTATAAAATAAAGTTCAGCAACAATATATCCATTGATCTCGACCAAAACCAACTACAGTGCTGGTAAAGTAACGAAACGAATTTTCTGACAACATGGAGATTTAAATCTTGTAGATTTAAAACACTGTTTTAATAAGTGAATAGCTTCTGCTCGTTTTAATGTACATAGATAACACCAAGCACACGGTACGATCCATGTAAGTGCAACGAACATCGAAAATTTACGCGTGTTAAGAGAATCTTCCAAAACCTCGTATACATAGTTACGCGTGTATACAAGAGAAGGAGGAATTACGACGAAATCCATGTAAACAATTTTACTCGAGTTAAGACGCAATGTTGACACCCAATGCCTCATTTCTACGCACGTATACCTGCCGAAGATTATCAAATTGAAAGATCGCACCGGTCGAGCGATGTTTGGTTTTCTCGAGGTACGTCGCGAGGCTCGAGCGGCTCGTCTGCCAGTTGAGTTTGGGATCGCCCTTGAGACACATCCAAAACCACGCGCAAAGTATTCATCGTGACGAACCGCGTGACCGATCGTTGGCCCTCGTAAATCGAGATAATCGTTGCGTGTGACTTGTGCGCTGTTCAGTGACTGTGCGAGACTTGTGTGCAGTTCAGTATGCATGTGCGAAACGTATGCATACATTTGTATCGGTGCACACGTGAAACGAGATCGTTACGAGCCGAAATCCATTGTGAGCGTACAACCTGCTCTTGTAACCAAACCCTGCCCCTCCGTCAGCAACGATCATGGACCAACAGTCTTTAAATCGAGCGAATACCTTAGTAAATATTATTTACCTTAGTAAATAGTATATTTCGTATTGTACTTTGACTCGTTTGGACACTTATTTTCTATCTGGCAGTAATCTGTGTAATTTATTTTCTTGTCCCTCTTTAATTGAATCGAATTACGTTCTTCTTTGGCAGTTTCGAAAATTATCGTAAATGTTCGGTCGAACGTGATAAGCAGAAATAATAAATGACTCGTTACGATTGGAATAATGCTGCGCGTCAATTCAAAGAGAAGCATTTTTCATATATTTTATCTCTTGGAAACATTTATCCGAAGTGGTTTTTACTCGAACGAAAGGAAAACATTGTCATAATTACACACACGAAGAGAATTGCGTAGATTCGTGTATGCTCTGATCTTGACAAAGGTAACTTTTATTGGAACGTTTTCGAAAAATACAATTGAAACGTATCAAAATTGTAAATGCGTGCGAAAAATAATACAGTCGTTTCTGTACGAAAAGATGATTTTCTCTTTTCTATGTTCGGAAAACTCGGGCAAATTTGGTTAAATTAATATATACATTTGCGGATGATAAATTGTAAGTTTTGCGCAAATTTTTGATTTTTTTCGTACGGTTACATTTGCGTAATAAATTTGTCTTCCGAAGAGCAACGAAATAAAACCCGTTGGAAAACATCGTGATAAAAGTTACGTTCACCGAGACCGCTCGTAAATATAAATTTTCATAATTTCATTCGAACAACCCAGATCGTCGAGATAAAACGATACGACGATCCCTTGTTTATTGCAATTTTTTTTGTTTTTTTTTTCAAATACGAAATTTATCGCAGAGATATTAATTCGTTGGTATATTTGAACGTGACCCGCCTATATCGCTGCTCTTTCGCCTTTTCCCAATGCCGCGTAATTTTATTACGCCTCGATTCGTTCTATTTGCATTCTTACGAAATGAAAATTTCCGTCGTTGGCGTGTCCGCTTTGTTTACACTATCCAACGGGCGATATTAAAACGAACACGGTGAACGAAGTTATGAAAAAACAATATTTCCCAGCTGGCCGTAGATAACCGGAAGCGTTCGGTCGTTTCATTTACTTTGCTCATTGGTGCCGTTACGGCGTCGGTACGCGGCCATTGCAAATCAGATGAACACGCTACGCCAAAGTTATTAACGAGCATTCGTTGGTCATAGACGTCGCGCTATCGTCGATCGATTTACTCCGGAAAATTATTCGGTAACACCGACTCGACAGCCCCTAGTTTCGCCGCAGACGATAGATATAACAATAACGAACAAGTTTAATCAGTGTCAGGAATATCCTGTGGGTTTGCACATCGAGCCGCGACCGTACTTTAAATCCGGTACAGGATATTCCCGATCCGTGAGCACGCTTCGAATGTAGAACTAGACCAGGCAATTACAGAATTATTCCTATTGAATTTCCCAGGAGAGAAAGGAGACCAGAAAGAACGCAAATGTTTTACCGTTTCTTTTCCCTTTTATTTCCCGAGCCTTTATTCTCGTTTAACGCTTTGTTCGAGTCACGGCTATTACTGCGGCGAAGTGTGTGACTTTATTGTAGAGAAATACTAGTATAAAAATACAATTCTTTCGTTTATTCGCTATATCGTTAGGCATCGATGTCGATGGACAATTGGAAATCGAAATTTCCGACGATTCGGATAAAAAATTCATATTGAAAGGAAATTGCGGAAGTAGTTCAAACGTAATTAAACGTGCGTATTGTACGTAGAATGTATATTCCATACGCTAATCTTTGGCGAATTATTTCCTCGTAATGTGTACGATGAAATAATTTCGTACTATAATTTTTGCATCGCTTATCACGATATCACGTCGTGGCTCTTGGCAACTTTACTTTAAATTTGCAATCTCTGCAGATAATGTCTTCATCGGTGTTAGCGATCAACTACTTTATTAGATACTTCCTGAACTTCAAATCTTTCCAGGGTATTCTGACTTTGATCCTTCATTCGCTACTTCTTGCATCGCTTTTACAACTTTTTGAAATTAAACGATATTACGCATCGGTAACGATCCAACTTGTGTTTCCTTCGTCGAGAAAATTTTGAAAATCGGTAGTACAAGTCAGTGATAAATAAATTTCTTCTCGAAAGTCAGACACAGCTCTCGTAACTGCCAAGGAATTTATTTGCTCCTAATTTTTATAAGCAGCATTATTTTGAGCTCGCAGCACAAAAGTTTATTTCAAACTTACCGCACGAAATAAATCTATGGCAACTTCAGAGGTTTACCTACTTCAAGGCGGGAAACGTGCACGTTCACTTAATACCTCTTCAAATACAAATCCCTCCCTGAAACTCTTACCTTGAGTTTATACTTTGATCTTCCATTCCACAGTTCTTTCATTTATTTTACAATTCTTTTATTTGTATAGTTCTTCTTAATTTCTCATCGGAGAATTACATAAAATAAACTACTCTCTCCCACAGTAGAGATTTATAATACCACTCGTTCCTAAAAGTCTGTAAATTATCTGTCCGAAACACAGTACCTTCGTGACGACGTTTCGTACATGCGATGCAATGGAAGATAATCTCAAGATAGATTAAAATCGCTCGAAATAAAAACAAAAAAATAAGAATCAACGCCACGAATTGCTCTCGGACTTCCCAAGAAGCTTCTATTCACGATTGGTATTATTAATTTCCAAAATGGTTTAAAACCCGCGACTGAGCGCATATTCCCGCAAACCTAGGGCAATCCGTCCACTCTGAAACGGAGAAAGATGCATCTTCGCTCAATACATCACCCCTTGCGTGTAGATCCCTCGAGCGTATCCCTGCATTGAACTCGGAGCCTGATCTTTCGTCCCGTATCGTCCTCGTTGCCTGCTACCGGTGCATCAACTTCGTAATTGGTATCGCGAACACGCTCCAGGATCGTAAGAAACTTCTCACATGCGTCTCCGTGGGCCTTTTCATTTATCACTGTTCCGCGTTCCGCTCTCCAAATCGTCGTTGTTCCTGTCGGGCTCGTTGTGCCTCCTTCGCGAGTTTCTGTCCTTTGTAGCCCGGGCCAGCTCGTGCCTGTCGTTCCACTGGAGGCAGTTCTGGCTCCACGAGCACGAGGGGGGCGGATACGCGAGAGTTAAGGCGGACCGTAATAATTTTGAATTCGGTTAACCCGACACTGACACCCGGGCAACCTTCTCCGCCCTACTTCGCGAGTCCCCGTATTCCTTCCATCGCTGGGGGTGCAAACGCCGAGATAACCGCAATGAATCATCCTCACCGATAAGCAGGAGCGGTCCGCAATCGCCAACGGGTCGTCCGCGAGCCAATTGTATCGCGACGCGGCCAAATTTTAACGAGAATTCCTCCGAACACCGAGAACACGAAAACAAGATCGTGGAAAATTCAATGTTTCGCCGAGAGTCGAGTTGCTACAAGGAGGACCACTCCTTTGATATCGTTTCGTAAGTCGAAACTTTCTACGAGCAATTTTTCCATAATATTTTCAATGTTCTAATCTCTGGTATTGAAACGTTCTTCGTGTCTCCTGGGCTTGTTGGAATTATTTCGTGACTCGATCTCACCCGTTAGAAAGACAAAATTACATAGGTTGGTCAGGAAGATGTATTTCGAAAGTTTAGTCGCTCGTTACGTGTACACTTGGCGAGATTAGTTATTGTCTTTAATCGATAAGGGAATTACGGACCCGTAAATTGATCTCGACGATAGAAATTCTGTTATTTTATAGTAATTTGACAGCTGTACTAATGGTATAATTGGGTAAAAAGGCTCTCTGGGTTCGAAAAGACCCAGACGCACTGCGACGAGGGTTAAGGAGTCAACGACACGCATGTGTCATTTCGTTGTGTTAGCGAGTCAGGTATTCTTCGAAGGTTGAAAAGATATTTCTCCGTACGAAATAGACTCTTTCACCGATAGAATTAATAGAGGGTAGTTTCGATCGATAACGACGATTTAATAATTTCGGTAGGTTGTTGAATCAAATTACGCGCAGACGTTGTTGAAATATTCTCCGACTTGTAAAAGACATCGACTTGGCGCGAGACTTACTACTCGTCGAGACAAGAATTATTGTAATAAACATTGAACAAATGGGTGTACAGTGTTGAAGTAAATTTTTCCTTCAAGTCTGAACCTTCCGCGACATAAATCATCGCGGAACTGCGAAACTGTTGGAAGACTTGGGCGATAAAACTTTTCCGTCAGGTTGCTCCGCTTCGCCCGGAGATTAATAATATACACGATGTGAACGTGGCTTAAGCGTCCGTGTTTTAATTAAATCGAAATCCGCAGTGGGGCCAGTTAGGCGGTCTATTATAGGAGTTTGGGGTTGATAAAAAAAACATTATAAACGACTGGAGCAGGGAAGGAAAAACGATATAGAAACAGAATTAACTCGTTGGAAATGCTTCTGTGTCTGTGTTTTGTGATGTTAATTGAAGAATTATTGCACAGAATTGTAGAACACTGGTGAACGAATTCGTGACACGGTGCTGCGATTGAAAGTTAATACATTTTTATTGTTACACGCTTTTATATTTAGTTCGCCTGTTCCTCTTTGTGTTTTTAACAGTTCAATCTACATAAACGTTGTATCAAACTTTTATTAAACAAGAATAATTCTAATTTTTTTTTTACTACTCGTACACTGTTACCGATTTGGCCTGGAATTGAATTGATATTGAAAAACGTTTTAACGAAAAATTCGATTTACATGAAATTTACCGATTTTTATCGAAAAATCTACCGGGCAAAGAAAAATCTGTTTGGTGTTGTTTTGTACGAGATACATATGTTCGTTACCCTAGTTTTGTTCGAGTTTATATTTATTGCAATCTCGTTCGAAGTTACTATTTTGATTCAATTAAAGTTACTTATAAAACATCAAAAATCAATTACGACCTTTTGGTAATAATACAAGAAGTAATTATAGTTTATACAACTATGGTACGTAAATTGTATAAATTCCTCGTTCCATGTTTGTAATAAATGACTTATGAATGGAGATGAAATTTATTTAAATATTGTAATATATTTCCGATACAGGCCAATTTGACAAGACCAGCGTCAACGTAACAATTATTTCAACAATGCGCAAGCGTTAATCTCGTTTCGGATAATCCTTTCACTTGCGACGCGTGTTCTCTCGCAGAGGTTTTTTATTTTGTTCGAAATATTTTATTTTCAACGATACGAAAAGTGAGATTAACCATACAGAAGAATTAGACGCTTAAATGAACAATACAAATATATTTGTCAAAATATTTTCATTTTTTCAATATACAGATATATTTATTTTAACGAGAATAATGTACATTTATCGAGCCAAAACATCGAAACGAAGTCTCATGCGAATTAAAGTATCATACTTGGAACGTAAATGGTAACCATTTCAATTCTCAACGCTATAAGTGAATTACGTCAGAAAACGGCTCGTAAAATTACAGTGGTTCGTTTATTACAGTATCGCAATTATAAAACGTTTAATTGTCGGAGAAGAAAATTATAATTCTTCCATGAATCCCAACACGTTATTCGAAATGAATTTCTTCACGAGGACGTAGCGAACACACGGAAGTACACAGCTCGTGCTCGCTCGTTGCTATCGTACACGTTCAAACGGTTTCAAACAGCTTTAAACATCCGCAAACAAGCAGCCCGGCGTTCTACTCGGAATCCTTTGGTTTCGTCAAACCGTATGAAACCGACTACAACGAAATAGTGAATTATTGCGCGAATGGACTAGATATCAAACCATTTCATACAAACGTTTCATTTCCTGGCGCCGATAATTCGCAAACGTTGTTACCTTTTCAATCGGCGCGCATCGATCCAGTTAATTTTCGAGGCCGGTCCAAATTGTGCGAAATTAGAGCGCGTGTATCGGCCATCGATGATTCGCTTCTTTTCATCGCTCGGTTATATTCTCCGCTCGACTCGACCGTTGCGCTTTATGCCGCTGGTTTATAATTACGGTTTAATGAATCGCTCGGCCAACAGCGCGGCGCCCATTGGCCAACTTTTTCAATTCTGTCGTTCCGACGGAAAAGTTAAATAGAAAGCTGGCTCGCGAGGCACTGCCTGAAAGTTTCCGCTTTTGTATATTTTAATGCAATTGTACACGTTGACCTGTGTACCGTGCGTCAGTACGGGGTGTCGATTCCAGACATGAATTTGTGTTTTCTCGGTGCTTGTTGTCGTGTCGTACGTTCGAGTTCTTAATGCTATAAATCGTCGATACATAATTCTCGTTAAATGAAAGTTGTCAGTGAGTTCAGTTCCGGTGAATTTGATCTCGTTTTTCGTAAAAATTTCATTGCATTCGAGAATTACACTTGGGCATTTATTGTTCGAAGAACTTTTTTTTTATCGAAGTACTAAAAATACTATAATCTTAAAATTCGCGAATGAAAATTCACGTGTGTTTGTTCCGGCCTGTTTGAAAACGCGCGCGAGAGTTTGTCGTGTCGTTTTATAGCTCCATGAAAATTTCACCGGTGAAACTCGCGACAGGTAGTTCGCGCGATTAACTCGTTTATTCAACTTCTGGTGATTCATTGAAACTTGGAACGATCCTTTTGCGACGTTCCACATAGAACGGAAAAATGAATAACCGACGAAGGATTGCCAGCGAGCAAGAAACAAACCTCGAGAAGGATTAGGAAAGAAAAGAGAAAAGTAAGACAATTTATAGTCGGTGTGATAATTTCGAGCTTAGAAGTATCTGTGAAAACGAATTAAAGTACGTGGATGGGAGAAATGTAAAAAAGACCAAGTTCATTTCTTGAGCAACAAACGGAACTTAAATAAATTTTAAAAATTATAATAATAATGCTTCTACGAAACTTTTGGTTCTTTCCAGATTATCAAGCGTATCTACATTTGAGCATATTTTTATTAAGCATATCGTACAATCGTGTACGATTTGGCTAATGTGTCAGTTTATTATTTATTATTTCTGTTTATGTTTGTGTTATTAAACATTGATCGTAGTATAATATTATCTATTTTTGATTGACCTAGCCGTAGTGTAACTAGATAGAATCAATTGAAACGAATAATACCGTATCTCATCATCGATGCTTACAAACACCAACATAAGTAGAAACAGCGAACAATAAACAGACACGTTAGAAAAGTACTCGATGGTGTATGTACTTATTGAATCTTGAATATCATTTTCTTCGAAACTTCTGTCTCAGATAAAAAAATTTTATTCTACGTTTTCGATTCATTTTCTCATACAAATTATTAACCATCTTCCTCAAATTCACAATTGTTACAAGACCGAATGTAAATCATCAATGGACATCTTGTGATCAGCAACATCGGATCTAAACTTATCCTAAAATTAATTACTTCGAAATATCTTTTCTATTTTTAAAATTTTCACAGAGATTAAAATAACATATACACACTTCTGTGTATGTTGCCAGCAAGAAAGTCTGTGAATATATAAAATTATTTTTAAAAAAATTCTACTTTGTCTTTTCCAAGTAAATGCACCCATATCGTTAAAAATAAGTTTGAAATAAAATTAGAAACGTATGTTTTCAGAAACATTAATAATTTTTTTCTCGTGCTTCTGAATAGTAGTTCGTTTAAAATATCAACAAACGAGAAGCTCCTGAAGATTCCTTCCACTTGGAGGGAAATTTCCGTTAGTTTCAATCTAGATCCGTTCCTAGGTAGAATTATGTTTATCTATATTTACATCGAGGCAAAAGTTCGCATGGTTATATACGCAAATACTTACGAGCTAACCTGATAATTTCCGACGACGCGGCGGACTGGACATTCGGAAGGAAACAGACGGAAGAGACGAATGTAAGATTCTGAAATCCAGCGAACAAGTTCGCGAGGAGTATAAAGTTTCTTCCGGGATGCTGGAAATTGAAGGAGAAGTATGCTCGAACATCTGCGATGATTTATTTGCGCGAAAAGAAATTCCCGGAGATACAGTTCGCGCTTGAACTCTGCGCATTAGCGAAGAACCGCGAAACTTTTGCGAAGCGAGCGAGCACTTTAAAATGGTCCCGAACATAAACTTTTTCTAATTGCATTTAAAATATTTCGAACGAATTTCGGATTAGCTTTATTTCCAAACTCCGATTAACAATCACACTGTAGACGGATCTTCAATTTTACGATGAATTTTAATCAATTCGACTACCTTGTTTTTCTTCGTGTACGTCTAATTTAGTTATTCGAGTAAAAATATATATACAAGTGACAAACAATCGATGTACGTATATGTGTATTTTATGTTAGATTAAAGAACAGGAAATCGCTAAATCACACCGTTCCACCTTCTTTCTTTTACTCGTGAATTTAAATTTGTTCTTTTTCCTCGCTCATTATCGTGAACGGAATCGTTAAGTAAATAAAATGAGAATAAATCGAGTCGTTACATTTTCAACATACCTCGAGTGATACTTAACAGAGCAAAAAAAGACGACATTATATTCTCATGTAGAAAAAATAATCTTGATTTATTTCGTATATCGGTACTATGAATATTTCATATTTTTGTGCATAGATTCCAAATCGCAAGGAAAATATAGGCATACATTATAGCTTGAAATGCTAAAATAAAATCTTGAAATGCAAAAGTCTTGAAACAAATAGGTTTGTAAACTTTATCAATTCTAATTTGGAATAGGAAATAGTTTTAAAGCTCTATTGTATAAAATTTACATACAATTAGAAATCCATCTTACCAATTTTATTGAAACAGCAACATATAATGTGTATTATTATTGATGATCGATTATTGCTAAATTCTACTGTGAATACATGTATACGTAACACACCTTTATACTATTTATAAGAAAATTCTAATGTGAAAATAATGAAATGCTCACCCCAATCTCTCGACTTGAACCCCGCAGAAAAACTATTATACAATATATCTCGAATGTACAATTCCGAGAACAATATGCAAAATAAAAAAAATATTTATGAGAAATTTAACAATCGGAGTGGAACCTAATTGACAGAGAAGTAATGAAAGAACTACCAGCCGGAATACCACGGCTCGTAAATTCTTTTTCATTATTATTGAGTTATCTGACGAATAATTGTTCAAATGCGCTCCACGGTACTGTACAAACTAGCACACGTGAAATTAAATCAAGTTAATAATCCCTCGCGAGTCGACATAAAACTACAAATCGCATTACGAACGATCAAGCTCGATTCTCGCTAGCCTCGAAAGTAAACACGGCCGTCCGATCGAAACCGAAACTAATTGACCGTACGAACGTTATCTCATCTCCGTGACAGAGATAAGAGACGATTCTCGCCCGCGAAAGAACTCATCGACGCGAACGTGAAATTCCTTTAAGAGCGGAAACGTTAAGAAAGAACCGCGAGACGATAGGCGAGAAGCAAACGGCGTTGCTCTCGTTATTTCGTGCTCGTTAACCTCGAGGATCGGCCAGTGGCCAGTTCGTAGCGGTGTGTTGCTTTTTAATTAAAAATTCTAGCTGCTTCTGGACGGTAATTTGAATTCATAGGCAGCTGTGTATAGCCATAGCGAACGGGCGCGTAGCACCCCGGCACCGTTTAAAAGACGCCACAGGCGAACGTGGTACGGTAAAAGGAGCCAGGGGAGGCTGAGACATGCCAGCGATAACGATAATTATCTTTCTCTCAGCTGCACTCGCTCTTCGCCAATTTGGCCGGCCGAAGAAGGCCTGCCAGAACGTAAAGTGTTTTCGTGTGTTTGTCGCGCGTTTGTCGCGTGACGCGGTCGTCTCTTGCGTCCGTCTCTTGGCCTCGTGGCGCTTCCGGCCAGATAAGGGCTGCTGAGCTGTTGTATTCACGTGGAATTGCAAGAGAAACACTCGCGAGGTCACGATACGTGGATTCCGCTGTCACGTGGCGGACGTGATACGAGAGAAACCAACCGGGGAACCTAACGCTCCGGCAGGGATCTTTCGTGCCTTATCGTGGTTACATTTAATACAATATTGTTGCACGTGTGTTCGTATCGCCTAACGCGAAATATTCTCATCCATTTGTAAAAGGACGAACCGTAGATTTTATCGCCCGATACGACAAACACGGAACCAACGACTATTTTATCATCGTGATTTGCCAAACTTCTCTTCGAATGAGTATCATATTGCAAATAGAATTTCGTCAACGATTACCATTTTATATATTTAACATTGTACAGTAACATTTTTACATCTACGAAGGAATTATTTGCGATCGGAGCTGAAATTGCTTCTGTATTTTACGTTCTCGGGTAGATGGTATTATTAGTGCAAAGAAATGTTTGAAATTGTTAATTGTTGGTAACCTGGCGTACGATGAGAACAAAAAGTAAATTTTAAACCACCTAAGTGCTGTTAATCCGGCACTGTAGTACGAGCAACTGCTTTAAAGAATGCATTTCAAATTGACAAATTAAATATTTCACGACCAATTTACATAACAAAGACCCCATGGATCCCAGGACAATTTTCACTTCGTTTCTGACACAAACAATACCTAGACACACTCTGGCATTCTCGCCGCAAGGAAAACGGATTCCTTGTGAAAACGACGCTAATTAATTCGGTACGAAAAGATTTTTATCGTTTCGTGTACCATTAAAATTCTCTGTTAGCGAGCAACCAAGGAATTACGTTCCTTTCGTACATCGAGGGAATACAACGACAGGAAAACACGATACAAAGATCAACTGGAATGTTTTCGAGTTAATATATGACGACGTCATTACAAGTCTTATGACTTTTAAAGTAACGACAGAAAAGACGACGTACTTTCCTCGTGGAAAGTATGCCAATCTATGGTTAATTAATCACTGTGCAATATCGTTCTAAAGCTGATGAATATCCAGTAACCCAACTTCAGTCGTAAGAGACTCAACCCTTTACTACACCGGAAGCTTTGATGTTTTTGGTTCCTGGTGGTTCCCCAAGAACACGAGAGGATGTCCACCATGGTAGAGTTTAGTGGGTATCCGGTGTTTTCGGATGCGGAGAATCCTACACTCCCCCCAGCCCCACTTCAAAGGGTCTGAGGTGTCTTTTGAAAATTTCCCTCGCGTTGAAAAAAAAAAACACCCTTTGACTACTACCGACTTGAACGCAAAACGTACTCTGTGTGCCTAAATTCTTCTCGCGTATCGATAATGCATGCGCGATGAACGCCTATAGGCGTTTTACGCAGAATCGAGCGAAAGGGTTAACAGAGTTCATTGTTCTATCGAAACCTCGAGGCAGATTTAATCATTTAGAGAACCGAATGCATAGTATTATCATACCAATGTGTCAAATACATTCTGCATACGTTTTGCATGTTTTCTCATCTTAGCATAAGTACGTCATAAATGTATAAAATCTATATTACAATGTATAACGTGCACTGTATCCGTAAGATGGTTAAATCTTTACCTGATACGCTTTATAATATTGTAATAATATCGTTACAATATATAATGTATCATGTTGGGTAAAAATTACCATCGTTTGCACATATTTGACATTAGGTGGTATTTCGGGCAGATATTGCGATACGTTTTTGTTTCCTTTTCGCATTTGTCTCTTGACTTGTATAATAAACGAGAAATACATTTCTCACATCGAAGCATTGTTGAATAGCCAAATTAGTTGAAAACTGTAGCGTTATCTCTGTCCGTTTCTTTCAATATTCAATTGTAATCGGTAAAACTGAAATGCATGCTTCCATTTAAAATTTTTCTCCACACTCTGGTTCGAAATATTAATTTACAATCAAAAAAGTCTATTAGAAATATTGTTTCTCTTTATACAGATTGAACCCTATTACTCGAATCGAACACTACTTGAACGAAAATAAGCAAACAATGCAGAATAAAGTCTATTCGCGCGAGAGTTCCGCTCGTACGGATTAATATTCCTCTTGGCGACACCTCGTTTGTTAAGGTTTAATCGCACGTGGAACACCTCGGTTTCTACCGTTTCTTGAGACACGATTCTGTTTTCTTCTGCTTGTACATCATTGTCATATCCGCCATTATTATTGCCAGGATCATACGTATACAAGACGAGTGGCACAGGAAATGCACAAAGGCTCCCGATTCCTATCACTTTGGCTCGCATGGTTCTTTGTTTCACGATGCGCCGCTTCGTGTTGCGAGCACACAGCCAGGGCCTGTTTCTGGAGGCAACAGGACAAACTCCAATTGCAAACAGAATATCCCAGCGTCATAAAACATAGACGAGCCTTTTGAAGCTATTGTCGAAGATAAACCCCTCCAGCGAAACGAACCGCAAAAGTGGAGTTTGACCGGTTATGGACCACGCAACTCAAAGCGGAGACATTTATTTTGGAACGAGTGAATAAACTCTTCTCTACCTCTCATTGAAATTTCCGTTTCGTCAGATTCGTTTCGTCCGTCGTTCGGTTCCCAGACTCCCAGGAATTGAACGTTTAAAACACCTCGAACTTAAATATCTTTGGACAACGGTTATCGAGTTAGAGACTGATGCATTATTCGTGAAAAATGGAAAATTCTATGTTTCTTTTTAAATACCCTTTACACCGCGTACCAAATACGTAACTCGATCTTTAATCCTTGAAAAACAAATACTAGTATGTAATTCATTTCGAAGAAAGTTCGACAGTTTTTCGTAATTTCGTTAAGTAGCAAATTATTCAAGTTCGAAAGCAACGTTCGTCGTCCGTGAATGTTAATATTGATTGTAAAAATAGAATACGATCTTTCTCGAGTAAAATACCCCCTCTTGTACTTCGATCGGTCTTCTCGTTTGGAGAAGTAAACATTTCGATGCGTTGAAGAAATTTGTTCTCGAACGTGAATAAATACGTAATTACGGTACGGTGATGAATAAAAGGAATAAGTCGTTCATTTCGTTCGTATCTAATTCAGAGCACAAACGATCGTTCCTTCCACTTGCGCGTGCTTTGTTATTAATTCTTCCCAGCAATTTGTCCTCTTTGGATTGTGAACTTATTTTCCCTCGAAGCGTCAAAGTTCTTCGCGCCGTTGCACGTAATTGACACAGATTCCGTAACGCTGGGAACAAAGCGAATTTATTTCTATCGCGCGTTCGGTATTCTTCCGAGACGTGCCTTCGATATTTTATTTTCTCGAATCACCCCCTACCCTCCCCCAATTCCCCACCCCGCTCTTATCTCCCCAGATGCTCTTACCTTTGCGCCGTATACTCGAACACCGGAACATTCCCCTTAAAAGAGTTGTTATTCGTTGTGCGAGCACTCGCTCGGGACGCGTCGATGTCTACACAGGGTGTCACTGGAAAATATCTACGAGCAGCCATCGCTTCATTTCTATGAGAAGAATACGACAAAAATTCCGAACAACTTCGTTCCATTTGGAACGTAATTTTCGAGAAAATCGTCTTCGAACATTCGTTTCGCATCATACACGCGCACTTACAGTTATTCTATTCGTAAAGAACGTTCGTGCAACGTTAACGATCCGACGGACTCGAGAGAAAGCGCAAACAAATATTTTACCAAGAATATTTTATTTCGATTACAGAAGTTTCGTAATTGTCGTTCGGGTTGTGTGCAAAGAATTTTGAAAATTTGTTTTTTATGATTAAATTCCAAACAAAGTTATTCTGCATTTTTTTTCATATCTCTTTACGAGGAATCATTCGATGCTTGTTCATATTTTCCAGACACCCTGTTGTGTACATGTATATTTGCCTTTTCTTACCTTCCAACTTCTTCGTTTCATCTTTTGTTCTGTTTACGCCCCTTGCGTCGAACGAGAGAAGAATTTTCTGTTATGGATATTCGCTGTCTGATGCGCTCGTGTAACCCAGCTTCCCGCGCGTTACGGGGCGAATCGTGGACACGTTGTCGCGTTGAATGACACTTCCAGGGAACGCTTCAATGGCCGCGTAGTTCGAAACACGGCGGAACATACGAGAAAACAGATTTTCCTCGGGTCTTTATCACCGAGGAAAATATCGTCGAGATTAATTTCGCTCGGTGGTTTCCTTCTCTCTGACCGAGTGTTAAGGTTTCTTAACGAGACACGTGATTACGAATTTACGCGGTCGGGGCCAGAGTACAATGTTGTTTTCGAGACGTTCGAGCTTTTGTATTTTACACGTGTCTCTTAAAAGCTTGAGACGACTGGGAAAACATCGATCCACTTTTTTAGAAAGAAAACGGTTCTTGGTTAATAACATTTGACCCGTTTCGGGCCGATACTTGGCGAAAATAATTGAATCGACCGGTGCAGAAACAGTAGAAATCCAAAATTAATCATTTTTAAATGGTATCTAAACTATTATGTGTGAGAACGCGAGAGAATTGAATTTTTATATTTTTATCAACGGATCAAGGACTAACGTTCGATGAATTTAACTGTATTGTTCGTAAAATGACGTGTACACCTTAATTAGAAATCACGAAAGAAGAAATTCATTGATAAAGGAATAATTGTTTTACAGCGATTCTAATATTTGTCCAATTGTAATAGAATGCTAAAACAAACTAAAAAATATTTTTATTTGTTATCTAGGGGATAATATCTCATAAAATCGTTGAATCTTGGCATTTCAAAATTTGTTTAGAATCGCGAGGTTTTATATTCGAAAATTCAGACAGTGTAAAAGAAGTGTAACGAGTGCAAGAAACTGATTTTTCAAATATTTAAAAAGTATGTTTTCGGACTTGTACTGTTCTTAGACTTATTGATTCAATTCTGACAATGTTACAAGACTGTTTCCTCGAACAACGAACTGCCTATGTAATGTCTTTTTGTAGTCTTCTTGCAGTGCGATTGCCTTTGATTGCGTAACGAGGAAACCTTATGTCACGTAATGAGAAAACTGCCTCAATTTTCATTGGTCTTAATACAATTCCATCTAAATAGAAATTCTTGTATGAATACTGAATCAACAAATTTCGAACTTAGTCAAGTAGAACCGTCTTTAATGAAATTGAATCGGAGTAATCTTTGATTTCGACCATTTAAACACTATTATAATTTACGAACCCACAAATGCCCATTTGGATACTCTTGAACTGATAAATACATTTTAGAACCCTCTTCGATCTCGAAGTCTACGAACCAAGTACTCAGAGTATCATTAAATGTCAAACACATCGAAACGTTTCAACCTCCAAACGGCACTGATCGTTTACAAGCCTTTGAACGACATTTTAAACGAACTTTTCCTTCTTATCATTAAGTAGAATCGTAAAAATTAACGTAGAATGAAATTAAGTGTACAATTCTTTTGCCGAGAAAACATTGCAGCCAAGCAACGCGCGTTATTTCGACCATGACGCGATATTTTCGGATGTACAGAACGGTGGTTCAATAACTGGTGATACAAGCGACAACATGAACGTTCTACGCGAAAACACGATTCGAAAATATACACGAAAATTTTTTCATTCGAGTTCTGGTTTTCGAGAGAAACGACATTCAATGTTCAACAGGTACGCTCGCGATTGGGTACAATTTGTCTGGCGTGTCTGACCATTACTTGTTGTTTCTACTTGCATTGGTGGTCGCAAGCCTCGACGACAGTACGGTATTATCCATTTTAACTGGTTCTACTTAATTGGACGACAAAAAGGTCTACGAAAAGTAGATGACATCCTTTCGCGATCAATCTTAAAAAAAAACACCAATATAAATAGAAATAACAAATATATTATTTTCTTATTAACAGAGACGTTAATCGAGTTGTACACGATTGCTCGCGTATTCGAACGTATCTTTCCAAATCGGTATTCTCGAAAACGAAGCTTCGTTTGAAAAAATGTTATTCAGTTGAGATGTAAAAAATCTCGAAGACCTGTGATGGAAAAGAAGCAGACCCTTCTTTAGTGTTTTGAACGGGGAATCAAATAGCACTACTAATCTTTTAAATCGTGGATGTTTTTAAAGTTATTTGAAGGTCATCTTGTCCTTTTTTTTATCATAAGCTCATATTTTTTACTTCGAAATCGTACTTTCTATGTACTTTTTCACGTAGAATTGCCATATTGCTGTTTGTACCGCTAATTACTAAATGTCCAATGTAAATTGGGGAACAAGGATTAGAAAAACGTATCTCTTTGAAATCTCGAAAGCTATTGACAAATCGTTTCATCGACATTGGAATATTACTTGGAAAAATCGAAAGTCAAAGATGAACTTCCAATCGCTATGAGACTGTTTTGAAATTAAAGTATACTCGAAGATCGTAACAGTCTTGAATGTTGGGCGAATGTAGGGCAAATAAAAGTCTCGAGGGTCTTGAAAGTATTATACTTCGTGGTCTTGAAAACCTTCAAGCTTATTGCAATCGTGACTTTGTAGTTATCGTTACAATATTCACAAATCTTTTTCCCCGCTTATCTTATGAAACCAAATTAAAAGACAACACTGTCGATAAAAACTTGTTTTGACATCCCTCGTTAATCTTTTCTGCGTTTGTTTACCTCTTCGTCGAGATCTTTCACCTTCTATAAGCCCACTTGAACCCCAACTGTGGCTCCGAGAGAAAATATTCACGCATATATATTTATTTTTTTAAATTTAACTTCATACTTTCGTCAATTTTATTATCGTGACTTTAATGTAAGAGTACGATTCGACGAAGAATATTATAAAAAGAATGTATTGCCGATACCCTATCGTGATTTTGCTTAGAAGTCGAGAATAATTTAGATTATCAAAAATTGATAATATTGGTAAAAAAAATTAACATTTTCATGATTTTCAATCTTATCGGTATTGAGAAACGTTTCTTAAGACAATTTGAATCTCTAGCATTAGACAATATTCTCCGAAAGTAGTGAAATTGTATCCAGACAATATATAGTTTAATTTTCTGAATAATTACTTTCTTTTTCTGGTACATCAAAAATAGTGATAACTCTCTGATTTACAGAGTATAAAAATTTCAGTCGAGGTTTGACGTTTGCCTTATTTGACTATCGAATGATCATCTTAAATCACAAAATTGACTTTATTAATAACTTAGTCCTATCAGTTATTCTCCAACAGCTCATCATCATTCTTACTGTCTATTAGAAAATCTACGATTACGCAAACTCTGTCTTATGCATTTAGAAACTAAGGATTAAGATATTCTCTTGGCTGAACACTCCAATATATCTTTCTCTTTGAAAAGTACACCGAAGCTCGCTCATAATTCAGTCTTAGCTCGATCATAATTCTCGTTCATAATTTAATCTAATCTGGCTTAGTTGCATTTTTCGCAAATTACTCACATCTAAGATAGGATCTGCTAGACAAAGCTTTACCGATGAGTTCAATTATTAGATCCAGGACGAAACGAGGAAGGAATTGTAAACGAAGTTATGTGTCCAAGAAGCAGCCCGAAAGACCATAAATCCTTTTCATTCGGTTACATTTAGGTAAAATCGCACTTGGAGTCGAGTTCTTAGTAGTTGGTACTCGGTAATTAGTACCGAGACCTTCGTTAACGTCAATTACTGCCAACCTTTGAAACTATAATTCCATTTTATTACGAAGATCGTTATTAAAATATCTAAGACGTTTTTACGACGTAACTCAATCTATTCATATATTAATAAATATATAAAGAATACAAATAAACTCTCAGATTCTACAGATTAGTTTAATATTCTATTAGGTTTATGCAAATAGTACGAACACATTCGTGATATTTTTTAGAATTTCACTCTCGTCCAATTTTTGCAAGGTTTTGTACTTTCAATTTAGAAATATTAAATAATGCTGTTCTCGGAACGTATTTTATAAATATAATCGAATAGATCGAATAGAATATTCGATGACATTATCGGAAATAACATTTCATCTGATATAAAGGTAATAAACTTCTTCTTCAATAATAATGTCAGATTAAGCGAAACTCGAAATATATAGAGTACAGTGCATTTATACAAGTAAAATAGAAAACTCCGTGAAAGCTGTGCTTTCGTACCTTCCAACATCATTAATAACCTCTTCGCGACAATACAATGTAACGTGGACTGAAAGATTATTTTTCAATAGAAAGTAATTCGTTTCCTAAAATAATAAACGTCGTATACCCACGATTGATATCTATTTAAAGATTTTTCGTGTCAATTAGTTACAATGAACGACTAATCTGTCAAAATATATTGCAAATAGTTTGGCATCGTTCCAACATAGCGGATCATGAGAGAAATGTCGCTGCTAACAGCTTTTAAAATAATAACTTTATCACGCAAACTTTTTATTCGTAGTTTCTACGGTGTTGGTTGATATATAGATTAAGTAAATCGATACCTTTATAATTATAACAGTTATCGTTGCTAATTATAACAATTCCAAATAACCAGAGGGCGAGAGAATTTTTTCTAAATAAACAAATCTTTATTTTCTTTGTTGTTTGAGCAATACAAGAAGTATCTATATTTCTTCGAGTCTTTCTCGAGAGAAACCCATTGTTATAACTGATAAAAAAAACATTTTAATATGTTCTGGCGTCCAAAAGTTTCCGATCACTTGACCGAAACGCTATCAATTTGCGAACTTTCGAACTGCTGCAACTTCGAGAAAAATAGCCCTACAGTCATCTTCATAGAGTCATTCTAAAGGTCGAACCCTCCCTTTTCGTGTCCCTAAATTTAATTCTCCTGGAGAATCTCTTACACGAGAAAGCGATTGAAAAAGTAAAGATGGTTTTTCTCAAAGAAGTAACAAATCTCAATCTACTTCCAATTGTGTAAATAAATTTTCACGCTTTTAAAATTACCGTGAATTTTAAGATCGAAGCTTCTCCTTTACAACGACCCTTAAAACGTATATATACGATTTTTTTTCACCCTGTTATTCTATTTTCAATAGAAGGCGTCGTGTCGACATTTCAATACAGTTTAGAGTCGAGAGGTTACCTATTCAGACACCAGTGAAATGCGTAACAACAACGCATAAATGTTAATTAATCGTCTAAAATAGTACCTAAAATCGATCTATACAACTCCCTCATACCTTAGATGACACTACAAGTCAAAAATTGTTAATTCGAAAACTTACCACATTCATAAAAACCATCTTCAATTCCTTTTCCTGGTATACGAAAATTTTCAAAAGAACTCGACTCAATCGCACGAAAGTAAAAGATTCAATCTTTAAAAAGACCCCACGAAGATCACCCTACGACCATTCTCCAAAGTTACAGCGGTACAAAGATCGATATGTAACTTCCAAACGTAAGAATACATTTTCTCTATCGTTAACCGTAACAAATTATTCACTCATTTGTCCCATATACCTTCGGCGAACGAAAGTGGACACTGATTCGATTCAACGATACCACTTTTCATTCGATTGAACAAATTGGGGACTGCAGGGATTAAATAAAATCGACATGAATCGAACGTTCGTCGTGCCCGACGATTCATGGTTTAAGCGTATGTGCGATTTAACGTCGAACGGGAGAAAAAAATTGTCGGCGGATGAAAAAAAAAAAAAAGGAAAAAGGAAAAAAAAAGAGGCACCGTCTAATTCGATTTTGAGCCGCGCGGTGGTTTCGCCCAATCAGAGGTGAAAAACATTTTTTGTCGAAAACGACGGGTCCGGTTGATTACGAAACTGGTTGTTGCGGTGTCTCGGATCTGGGTCGGTTCGTGCATCGATTGCTCATTAACTCTTTCCAGGTGGTTCGCGCGTACGTGTCGTTCGCGCTCCGATGAATCGCACTCGAAAAATCAGCGATACGTCGTACGCGTGCGTTTCGCGACGCAACCGAAATAAAATACTCAAAGGGACGTTCCCGCGTACGGGGATAGAAACGAGTTCCACGTTTCACGTTTCACGACGCGGGCACCGGTTCCCCTGCGTTAAACAATTGATCCCCGACGAAACGAGTCCCGCTCACCGCTGGAATAATAATTCGCCGATATGCTCGCTTCGATCGGATTCGATCGAAATTCGCTAACGAACTAGCCAACCGTTCGCAGCGTTACCTAATTTCTGCACGACGGTTTAATGGATCCTAGAAGCTTCCGCGTTTACGCGCGGTAAAATGAATTTCACGCTCTTCGGAATCGCTCGAATCGAAATTTTCGAGGAACAACGGATTTCGAGCTCGCGCTTTCCCCGCTTTTGTCCGGGTTAAGCGAATATTGCACGATTAATTCCAACGATTTTCTTCCTTTTTCTGCCCGTTCCGTATGGACAGGACACAGACCGATGAGACGTAGTTTATTTCAACGTATCGAGCGAACAGTGTATACTTTACGTTTCGTAGTGTATCACTGATGATGCATAATTCTTCCGTTGTGTTGGTAACTGTCCCGCTTCGGTTCTTTAAATATTCAATCGCATGCACTTCATCGACCTTATCTAAACGATACAAAAGAGGGTACTGTTAAAACGATCGATTTACTTTTGTGCCGCGAGATCCTTTGAACCTCGTTTTAATAACAGTGAAAATGTCGGGAGTACTGGGCTAAAATTAATCGTAAGTTTTACATTTTTTTAGGGAAGAAGTAAGTTTCATTTTAACATTGATCGCTATATTTATCGGTAGATCGTTCATTCCTCTTCGATGAAATATAAAACTTCGTGCAATGCACGATTAACAATTGTTCAATGATAACAATTTTTACTTTTCAAGATTACGCGACCCTCTTCAGGGAAAAACATACGTTACTTAGAAAATGTTATTTTCTAATGTATTCCCTCGTCTGTCTCGTAACAGAGGATACGTTATCAAAATTGTTAATTACCGAAAGAAAATTCGTTTACAATTTATGGAAATCTAAGCACACCGAGTTGAAAATGTTTTGCTAATTTTTGCAATATCCGTGTACTTTTCTTCCTCCGTGGAAATTCACGCAACTGTACAACCAAAACGTAGAAATTTTTAAATAATTATTAACCAGCGTTAGCGAGGTACCTCCCAATAAAGTACACCAAATTTTTCTCATAATACAATTAAGTCCTGTAACGTGACAGTCTATCAATTACTCGGACACGAGAACCGGGTAATGAGAAACGTGTCCATCATTACTGGAACTGAAACAGGTGTGTGACCTGCATAAGCGTCCTTTTATAGCAGTTAACGTAATATCGGAGCATTACAATCGAGGGCTGTAATAAATCACGGAAAGTTAATTTTCAATTTAGTTCGACGCTTCGATAACTGATCATTCGGATTATATATATGTACATAGCAGGACGTCGATTAATCGGCTTAATCGGAGTCAAGACAAGTAGGTCGAATCGATACTCATCACGGATAATCGAGATCTAAGGGAGAACTATTCGAAGCGAAACTGTTACTTTTTTATATAGCGAACGTTTCGAGGAATCGAGCTTATTTAAAACGAAGATTCGTTTTGTGCGAAATGTCTTTCGGTAAAAATTGAGCCGCGAGTTTCGTTAATTTTGCGTAAACTAAGTATTTCATCTATATTTCGCCAAAAAGGAATACCAAACGCCCTAATATATTCTTATTCGTCAAAGAAACTGGGTACAATTGTTTTAGGAAACGTGATTAAAAATACATGCATTTATTTACTCTGTTCGGATCAATGGATCGACAAGGACCAAACAAATTTCCTTGATTGATCGTAATCACACATCGATTGCAAAATGTACAAATTTTTCGGAAATAGGATTAAAAGTGTATACATTTATTTACTCGGTTCGGATCAATGGATCGAGAATGTACAAATTTCCGTAATTGATTATAATCAGACGTCGATTGCAAAATGGAAACATTTCCAGGCAATACGAACGAAAATAAACGTTTCTTTGCTCTGTTCGAATCGATGGATCGGTCGAGAGCGAAGAAATTTCTTTAATCGATTATAATGAGACACCATCGATTGTAAAATACCGTATTCGATATTCGACGATGCGTTGAATGCAATACGGGGGGCATTTAATTCTTCGCAGCAGGATTGAATACGAAATACGTACGAGCGAGTATCGATAGTTGGTCGCCGTATGATGTAAAACGTTGGATCGTTGGTCGTGTTTTCGATGAATTTCCATAAAAAATCATTGCACGTCGCTTACGAGAGACCGCGTGTAATCGATTCTCGGGTTCCTGGCCACGGGGGATTTTGACGTTACCGATCGAACTTACAACACAGTCCACGTTTCACCACGGTCTTGGAATTTTTTCTAAAAACGAAAGTATATCGCCTTGTTTCTTCGCGTCTCCGTTGAAATAATGTGTCTGAGCCAGGCTGCACTACGGTTTCGTAATTGGACACCACTAATGCACCCCAACCTCGTTTGTCGAACGTGAAGGGAATGAAAAGGGAGAGAAGGATAACTGGGGAGAATGGGTCGAGATGCGTCTGGTAACGAAAGAGGATGGTAAAACGAAAGTAAGACAGGAAGGAAGGAAGGAAGAAAGAAAGAAACGAAAAGTGAAAAATACCAGTCGATACAGAGGTCTGGATTATTTAATTTATTCGTTCCACCGATCTGTTTCATTCCGGCTGAAAAACTTCCATTGCTACACTTCTCACCAACAATTCGTCTACACCCTTTTCTTTCGTATCCTCTCGTTGATCGTTTCGTTTCATCCTCCATTCGAGTAAACGAACAATATTTTTTCTACACAAAGGGTTACGCGTAACGATCGTAAACCTATATTTCGAGAGAATGCATCTGGAGTTAACCGATTATCCAGATGCTTTTACTAATTTACGATAATTTAGCAACGATATTTGAGCAATAATAAGTCATATAGATAACTAATTAAACGGAAGGGATAATAACAGTCAGACACACGAAATATAGTTTGTTGGTAAAGCTGGTTCTTTTCGAAAATTTCTTTAAAATTTTCACCCCTGTGATTCCTCTCGTTAAGTTAAGATCTGTACTTTGTATAAAAATTCTTCCTCGTGTATTCTTCTTTTTATCTTCGCGTACACTTTTTACAATTATACTCCTCCCAAAGAGAGTCCAATGAGGTCAGAAACGTCGAGATTAGACAATAATACGAACCCCAGGATTATTTGTCCCGGCCACCAACAATACACATGCCATTATCACGATAAACATTTATTTCGATTTACAAGGGGATTGAAGTAATCCCGAGAGTCTAAGCAGAGGGTCGATTAAAACTGGTTTAACCGTAGAAGGTTATTCTAGCCGGATTTAACTGCTCTGGATTAGCATAGTGGAACTCGCGAACAGTGTGGACGCGATGTTACGTCTCCAATCCGCGCGGGACTTCTAAAAATTAATTTCTACAGATTCTGTCTACGAAATATATCGCTTTTGATCCTCGAAATAAATATCAGAATCAGAGAGCTCGAAGAATGAAAAAATTGTTCGCACACAACACTGGTTACTTCGATCCACAGCACAACGTTCTAAACATTACCCAACTCAAAGCTTGTCAGCGAGAGAAAGCTACTCAGAAATTTAGAAAATTTGAAAACACTCTACAAACAAAGTAACTTGTTCGTAATACAGAAACTAAACACTATCTAACCCAACAGAAGGGTACCCAGAGAGTTACCAACAAGTAAAAAGAGTAGCTAGAAATGAAAAAAATTTTAAATGACTATATTGCAAGTGGAGTAGTTCACGATGCAGAATCCAAATATTATCCAAGGTTCACCGATAAGAGAAACTGATCTGGAAATTCATAACAGAGTAGCTCGTTCGTGAGACGATAACTGAACACCGTCCGATCCAAGGATTACCTAACAGGAGAGGTATTACCAAGAAGAGAAGGCTACCAACAAAATTTTCAACGCAACTATTTTCCATTTCAGTCACAGCTCGAAGGGGTTTAATCGCCCCTCGAAGAGAACGCAGATTTCCCTTTCTCGCGACATAGCTGCGGAACGCGTACGGATAAACTGCGGATCTATCGCGGCCCCTTTTTCTTCGAGATGTCCTCGACCCCGAGCACGTGCCGAGTGTCCTCCTTTTTTTAATTTCCAGGTTCCCGACGGTGTTGTTTTTGATCACGTCCACCATCGGTTCCTGCCAGTTTCATATTCTCGAAGGTTCACCTTTCACCACCATTCGTTTCACCTTCCCCGACAAACGTGGGCCGTGCTTTCGTTCGCGTCAGTCGATACTCACCACGCCTCGTCTTTCATATTTCACTCGTTCCGTGGTCCCTCACCGTTCCTACGGCTTTGTCGTCCGTTTCATTCGTTCCACGGTACCGGTAATTCTCGTTCATCATGAACACCGACTTTCTTCGTGCGTTGCTTTATTATCCGGCTCGTGATCCGGCGGGCGCCACGGTCCCGCAATTTCCTCCAAGGTTTTTGCGCCTCGTCATCTGGCCGGCGCGTATATCCCAACATTCGATGTTCCCATTTCTTTCCATCTTGGACGAGCCACGGATTTCGTATTATTTCCCACACGGTGCGTCGTCCCTTTCACGTTCGTCCCCTGCGTCCCATTATTTCTTTCCCAATCGTTCCTTCGAGCCTCTGTGCGCGTTCTTCGCGGTGTGCACCCTCTCCCACGGTATCGAACTCTCCGCTTCCTCGGTTCCCGCATTTCGTATCGAATCCTCGTTTAACGTCCAGGCAAACATTTGTCGGGGGTGTTTGTCCGCCAAGTTCGCGAAGTCGACCGTACAAAAAACTCGAGAGTACGCTCAACCCTCTCGCAACACGGTCTCGATGCGCACAATGTCGTGTAAATGCGTTTGGACGAATGGCTCGTGATATTGTGAATTTTTATCTTTAAGGTCGGTATCGTATCGATGGAATTACGCGCATTTCGTATCGAATCCTCGTTTAACGTCTTTGAGAATACCGGTTGACACATCCAACAAAAGAATGATAGAAATACAATAGAAAATCATGATTAGACACCCTTCTATTACAAATCATAATTATAGAAATATGATCGAAGTGGTCGATCCTCGAGTGTCTCTCGAGTTAAATATTCTTCGTTAATTTCTCCATAATTACCTCCGTGATCAATTCTCGTAGATTTCTGAATTTTTCGAACGAAGCTAACAACCCCAATTGTACCCCCACGACGATAAAAACTATATAACCTTGTTTAAAAAAACTGATCGATAACCCCGAAGCCTCTAAAACTGTAACCTTGGGGACGCGATGGAAAAGGGTTGCCTCTTCCAGGAAGGAAAATTGTCCACCGTGGTGCGCTCTCGCAGAAATTAGTTTTCCACGAATGGAACGGAATGGCGGTGAAAAAAAAAAGAAAGAAAGAAAGAAAAAATGAAAATGGCACGAGACTTCGCGGCGATTCGACACGGTATAACGGAAATGCCCCGCCCAGAGCCTCGGTATCTCGAGGACCTCACCTTATCGCTAGGATTGCCCGTTCTTCCCTCGTTCCGGCCGCCGTTGCTCGTCACGGTTCGGGTCAACTCCCGACAACTTTGGTCTCTCTCGCGGAGAGAAGACGCCCAAGCTCGGGAATGGAGTCGCCAATTCTCGATTGCTTCGAGCGCTCGAAATGCCACTCTCCGCGAGCCGGATCCTCTTCGGTTCTTCGGCAAAGCGCGATAATCCCGGCGAAGTTTCATTTGCCGAAGACGGTGGCTCGGAACGAGCGAGAGAGAATCTGAGCGCGCGTGAGGGGAAAAGAGTGCGGAAAAATACGGAGGAACGAGATAGGGAGAGACGGAGAGAGAGGGAGAGGAAAAAACGGAGGGAAAGAGTGCGAAATAAGCGAAAGGGAGAGACAGGGCGAGAGAAAACTAGAGGGAGGGATAGTAAGAGAGAAAGAGAGAGAAAGAGTGCAAGAGAGAGCGAGAGGGAAACTATGGGAGAGAAGAAGAAGGAGAGAGAAAGATTACGAGAGAGAAATGTAATGCAGGAAAAACTGAGAGAGGAAAGAGAGAAGAGGAGAGAAAAAACGAGAGGAAAGAAGAAAGAGAGCGAAAAAGAAGCGCGAGAGAAAACGAGAGAGAGCAAGAAAGAGAGAGCTGGACGGAGAAAAGAGACCGAGAGACGTCAAGAATGGAAAGGAGAGAGAGAAAAGGACACAGGGTGAGAGGAGGAAAGGAGAAATAGGGTTTGAACGAAGGACGAGAGGGCACGCAGGAATTGAATCTATTATTCCGAGGGCTCGACGATGAAACGCTGAAGGGACGTAGCTCGGTGCTCGTCGAAAGTTTGCCTCGTTCTTTTAGATTGCGTCGTTACATTATTTTCCTGGTGAAATGAGATAGAGCTTTTCCATTGTCGGGCCGCGCGTTCGACGGGTTTTCGTGAATCTCAAGGAAACGTTGCTTTCCCCGGATTAATGTTCCCGAATATTCCCAATTGTTGTTCGTATTCGTGCACGGTCAATCGCGGATTTGGAGATGGCGAGAATGGGATACGTTGTTCGAAGAATCTACCTGATCGTAGTTATAACACGGTTCCTTGGCGAGGTGTGCCGCGTAGAAAAAAAAACAATCTCGGAAGTAATGAAAATGAAATTTTTAAACGTTAATTTTCGACGTTGGAAAGCAAGTAACACGCTACGTTCATAGAGCCAAAAAAAAAGGAACTTGTGCTCCGTACTTACGGTGGAAGAAGGTTTTTGATATTTAAACGCGTGTTGTTTTTCAGTCCAATAACAACTCGTCCGGACCGTTGGTACAGCGAGTTTCACTTTGTTTTAACTATTTTTAAGTATTCTTAAGGTTATATCTTCTTAAATTTTCCTAGATTTATTAATTTATTCTCCTTTCTTTCAATTTACAAATTTCACTTAACCTCTCCTTGCGTTTGATCATTCTGGATTTATTCTCCGAGAGAACTCGATATTATAGATTCGAAACGGTTGTATATCCTTTATTAAACGTCAAAATACATCACCAAAAGTACAATGTATTTTTCTCTTTTTTCCACACGTTTCTATCTTTAACACACTCTTTGTTCCATATTAAGTATAACTAATGTTCTAAAAATAACCGTAAAGAGATAGTAGCTTGCATAACAAGCTATCGCGATCTTTATGTTTCTCGAACTCGTATAAATTTATCATTCAACGAATTCGCTCGAGTATAATATTCAACGATACGGAAGTTAAAGGTATTAAATTCTGCGCATCATCGCGATGACCAAGGGAGGATACCCAATTCCTTGAAAAGTCACGAAAGAGCCTTCGTTGCCTCCAGAGACAGTCGATCGATCGAATTTATTTAACGAACAGCCGAGTCACGGCGAAAATAGCGAAGGACGCCCGGGAGTTTCTCGGCTAACAAATAATAGATCGCGTTGCGATGATCGAGAGAACCATTTATCTTCCGTGAATCACGGAAGGAGAGGAAAGAATAATGACAAAACGCTTACCTTCCCGGAGGCCCTCGAGTTGCATAAGAGAACACCGGCAGCGTGGATTCTGTACTCCTTGTCGAGCTGCTCATGTTGTCCTTGAATTTTCCTGCAGGCAAAACGAACGGATAACAATACCTTGAAAAATATTCTTCGTTCGTTAATGGATCAGGAACAAATTTCTCGTCTTCAATGATCAGGTCTTTTTTCGTACGACGAACGATCGAGCGATTCGGAGTAAGTTTAAAGTTTACTGAAGAAAATATTTCAAATTCAAATCTCTCGTGATATTTTCTACGATTAGGAATAATTCTTGACCTCGATTTTAATCAAGAGAATATTTAAAATATGTATCACCTTTAGGAACGTTGTTTCGAGATACTGAGAATTTAAAAAGATGTATCAAATCAATGAAACATATGTTTCTTTGTCTACCAACGATTGTGTTTAAGCGTCGTAAACGTTTCTATCGAGGGTGGAAAACTTGCTGAATGCAGTATCTTGAAAAAACTGGATTTTTTCTGAAAGCTATTTACGTAGCTGAATTCTCGATTCGATAATACACGATTTTCATATTGAAACTTTTCGCCCTGTAGCCGATAGTTGCCAAGATATTGGATCGGATATGTTTTTCACCCCCAAGGGTTCTTTTCACCCCTTCGATAAGTTTACCGATGGAAAGAAATACGCGGTGAATATTTCCGTGAGAACTACTTTGTACCGAAGTGTCATCAAAATCGGAATTTGTCGCTCGAGAACATTCGATTGTTCACAGTTACAACTATGAATGTAGACACTTGTGCACGTGTACAGTTTTCTTCGTCGATGCTCAAAGAATTGGCACTTACGTAATATCTGATTGACTTCTTCGACGTTGAAGATGTACCAACAAGTTCGTGACCGAAGTTGAATACTTCCATTGTGGTAAACGTGTGCCATTCGTGTTTTATAAATTAGACATTTCGTTCATGACTATTCGTTTATGCGTAAAGGGCAAGGGATCTGAGTCTACGTTGTAAACGAAAGGGACGAGGCCCCTTTTGAGATCGTCATTAGTAAACTGTAGTAGTCATTAGAGTGACTTTAGTTCGTATACGGGTCTCGAGGACTCTGTTACGACTGAAATATCAGCCAACATTTATTTAAGCTACATATGGAAAGGGTGGAAAAGTGTGTAGGGTAGAATGAGTTTTGAAAATGGTCAATTAGGACTTTTGTACGGATACGAGCAATTAAAACCTCTCCGACGAAGACTGCAAAGTCTAGCGTATCGGTACAGAGTAAACGATCGCCAAGTATGCGCCACATATTTTGGCCGACCAGGGCCATTCGAGGGCAGATCCCACTACCGTCATTTTCGTATCTCTGAGTACAAAAGTAATATCGTTCCGTACAAAAACGAGGTACAGTTATATATTCTCGTTAACCTAGCCTCTGTTAACTTCGTTTTCGATTCACTCGGCATACGTAGCTATTATCGCAGAATCGTTACCGAAAATTCGATAGAGGAAGCAAAACAAGCACGTTCGGGTTTTAATCGACGCATTAATTCGTACGATCTAGAATCTTCGGTTAATTAGCGGGCTCTCGAAATGATCGAACGCCGAAAAAAGTGTAGAGAGAGGTTCGTTGTCGTCCCTTCTACGCGCGAGAAAAAAATTAAACCCCGAACGCGAGCAAACCAGGGGATGGATGACGAGGTCCTTCGCTAGCTGCGCAAGCGAATTTTTCCAAGCGGTTTCCGCCCAGTGATTTAGGAATCGAAAAAGTTTCACGGATGGACGAACGTCTCCGCGGAAACTTCGGCAATTACGCGAAAGCAAACAATCTTACGAATTCATGGCGCGAGCCTGCGCGCGTTTTACCCTTCTTTTCCCCGAACTCGACACCGCTCGAGCCTTCGATGCAAGGGACTATCGAAATTGAATACGCAGAGCCAGCGATTTATTTTTCCAACGACATTCAGATTCCCCTGTTCCGATCCCTCGGCAGGGAAAATTTCCCTGAGAAAATTTTACTACCCGAGAACAATCAGAGTATACAAACTGCTCGGAATAATTAGATCGTAATCTAATATGAATATCTCTCCGAGCTCCAGACCTGTTGCGGAAGTTAATAATTCACTGGAATCGTTATCGCGTTAAATATACCATCGTATTGCTGTTATTCGGTGCATCCTTCTTAGTTACCTGGAAACCTGATCTTATCATTGTTTCGATGTGTAATTTACGATTTTTTAGATATCGTGGCTAGTAATTCAAATTTATCCAGGTAAAATAATACGTTAGAACAGAACTACGCATGGATTTTCAAAGTTGTGTCACGAGAGTTACTAAAACGACAAATAAATTCGATAAACTTTTTCAGAGGCTCTCGACGATTTATGTTCGTTTTTGTAAGATTTGCAAGGGCCTACTAGCTCGTGAATAAAGTAATAATAGTAATCGTAAATATTATTTACCGCTTCGACATAGAAAAAGAGTAAAAATATTCACGGAATTCTCATGGTCCTTCTTTGCACAGGACTCGTTTCGTTAACAAACTTTAAATATCGAATTAACTGAATAAATTTACCTTGTTCATCGTAATTTGTATTTTCGAAAACCCAGTTTAGCGATCAAAATTTATCGTAACCGAACTTTACAACATTTTAAATATTCTCTCGTGGAACATCGAACAATCGTGTTTTGCGTATCGTGGAAAAATGATAATGATCGTGATTATGAGGGTATATGCGTAAGGCTATCGTGACTAAATTTAACACTGATCGAAATCAACAATTTATCAACAACTACCAACAACGACTCTCGATGAGAGATACACTGTTTCCTTCCAACGACACATTGTATAACAACGCTATAGTTCAACCTTACGGTTTCCTTTATATTTTCAATTCTGGGCCCACGTGACCTAGGTCAGGAGGTCATGGCCGTCTCGGGGGATGCACTTGTCTTCTAGGGTGGTCATTGGGACAATAAACAGACCATGAGTCCGCTTCACATCGTCATCACCCGAAAACTCCACTGTCTCAGCGAGCAGTCCTCTTTTGTCAGTTCCAACCCCCCAAGTAGGGTTGCACGTTCCTCTACTCGTTCTCGTACTCTCTTTCTCTCACACATCTGACAATCAAACTGTACATTTCTCCCATAATTTATGATACTACGATGTTAATGTTATAGGCAACATTTTGATCGAAGGAAACTAAATAAACATTCGATGTAAGCATTTGTAGAGAATATCGTCAATTTGTATTCGAATGGCTCTCGTAATTTTCGAGTTCCACGCGAGATTAAATACGCGAATTTCGCATCATTTAGTGTCCATCAACGCAATTGCGAACCTGGGGCAGTGGTTTCTGAATTACGCAATATGAATTCTAAAGAACATCCTGAATAACGTTGAAGCTTGAAATCCCGACGACAAATGTGGAATAACACGTACGCGTCTTACGAGAAGGGAAAAATATATTCATCGTGAAATTCCTCGGTTTACTTCGTTCTCGTTACACGAAATTATCGAATGCTTCGTAACGTTGTCCACCGTTGAGTTATTAAAAATTTACGAAACGATACTCACCGGAAGTGGACCGAACTTACGCGAAATAATTCCTGCAACTTCGTCGTGGAGTATGGTTGCGCGAGAACGATCGAACGTTTCCATATTTCAAAGTGGAAAAATCTGGACAGGGGGAAAAAATTGAAAAGCGAGAGAAATTTTGTTCGTGAAGTTTAAGATCGTAAAAGGTATAATAAAAGATCGAAACAAGCCAGATTTCTGCATTTTAACCGTGGAGTTCATAGAGTTTAATTATTAAAACATTGGTAAGGGAAAATGGTGACCACTAATTAACATGGAGGAGAAACTCGGTCGGAACAAAGTTGGAGTAACTTTGGTTCGTTACAGTGAAATGGTTTGTTCGAACAAAAAAATTTGCAAAAGTTAACAATCCGTAACTTTCGACTTCTTCATCGATTATGGACTACTAATGTCTTCCTATCGAACGTTTTTCACCGTTTTATCGTACATTCGGAAAGTTAATTTAAAGAAATTGATCGTTTTTAGTACGTCTCGAAGAACGACGAACCTTTTATATTTTTCAACGTTCTTGTACGCCATTAAATTTGTGATTTTGCGAGGCAATCGTACGGCGTAAAATGTGACACTCGTCCTGTCATCGTGAATACCCAGAGGATACGGTAAGGTTAAGAGAAACTAGATTGTTTAGGGATTTCAAGATAAGCTTGTGGACGGACCACGTGATGACAGTGATACATGAGTCTTTAGGACGGTGGGATTCGCTCAATCTTTGGAGAACAATAACGTCACGCCGTTATACTGCTTGTTAAATTTATTACACACCTTTGATACTTTATCATTACATTATTTCGTGTATTTAACGAGCAATATGAAACTGTAATTACACCGTACCGTAGCGACTAAAGATTAATTTCGACACAGACTAAAATCAAATTTAATCAATTCGGATTAAACGATTAGTTTTAACGCCCGATAATATCTTAATATATTTAACGAAATAAATCGTAATAACGTAATAATTAAGTAATTCCCGTACATCCAGCTTTTTAGATCGGTACGTAATCAGGCCTGAAATTCGACCAAAGTGTCATTAATATTTACGATTATTAAATTAAATCTGTACGTTAAAATTTTCATGTTGATTTTCCGCGTACATCGCGATTAATTACGAAAGAATTCAGTACGTACGAGTATTGATGATATATCAATTCCTGGTGTTAAAATTATCGAGAATTTTGCACGTTGCGAATGCAGAATAGTAATATTGATTTTTTCCAAGTAGAAATTGCAAGAATTTAGCCCTTTGAGGAATTTTTATGCGAATAAATGGTTCAAATAACGAACGAAAGGAAAGACTTTTCATTCGTTTGAATCAAATTTAGAATTTTAATTATAAAACGGTATGTGGTACAATGAACGAATAAAAATTTGAACGTCCGATCGAATAAAGGATATTAATTATTCGAATAAAAATTTGCCCATCTCTGTTCGAACCATATTGGTGGAACGTGGATAATTCCACATAAAAGAGACTGAAAATTCCTGTACGTATCGAGATTCGTGCAATCATCCAGGTAACCAATCCAATTAAAAGGAGCTCCACTTATAGAGTATGTATTTGAAACTACCTGTTCGTACCACCTCCAAATTTACTCGTTGCTAAGTGACCATCTCTTCCACTTAACCCAATGCAACGAACGAGATTCTCGTGCAATAATCGGTGAAACATATTGACAGTCGTACGATACGAATACACATATTATCGATAAAAATGGTCTTAAATTTTGCTTAGAACGCAAGCACGTAAATCAACAAAAACAAACTCGATACTTTATGAAATGAAAAAGTTGTAATTTAGTGCAACGAATGTTGGATTTAATTTTGTCTTTATCAGAGAAGATAGAGGAAAAGTTTATTGAAATTTCTTACATAGAATTGGATTCTCCTTAAGACTTATTTAAAACCTCTTTGAAAATTTTATAAACGAAGAATGTATACGTTAGAAAACTAAAAAAAGCTACGTAATTATTCGTGGATCGATTTCGTTCGAAATTGAATCGAATCTCGAGATGAAAGTATAAAATTTAAATACAAAGTTTAATCGAAAACTATTCACTCCTTTGAGAGCGATCACATTCCCCTCAAACAGTGAATTTTCCATTGTTCTTTCAAAATACACACGCACCGACGAAACAGTTTTCACATCTCAAGATACGCAAAATGAAAACATTACGATCGAGACAAATTTCGAAAAGATTCTCCAACAAAGAGTACACATTTCGAAACGACTGAAAAAAGAAAAAAAAAATCATCCGTCACTCGATGCACGCATAATACGTCCGCGCGTATTTGCATCGAATACTCAAACCCTTCTCAGAGATTCTCGTAATCCAAGTTCTCCGTGAAAACAAAAATCCCTCTCTCCGAAATGTTTCTCCCGTAGAAAAAAACCTTCCATATATCGCGAAAGTAAACAATAAAAACGAGAGGAAACAACACAGGTTCCCCAAGAATTGCGAGCCAAAACTGAAAACGGAGTCATTAGAAATCACGGTTGATTCGTAGCGAGGCTGTACCACGTAAAATGGAAAAAGCTCGCGTTCCATTCGATGATGTACACCGACTTTCGAATATTCTCGTTGCTTGGTGTGCTTCATAACCAGTCTTTATTCCACGAGAAGAGAAGATCGCGGGGAAATGGGTATCGCCCGTTCCCTGAATAATTTTTCAAGCCCCACCCCGCTTCGTATACCTTCCGTTTCCGCATTCAATTTCTCGTTTT